>NC_056739.1:1553615212-1553827712 GCF_019279795.1 Protopterus annectens | reverse complement strand
TATAAAAACATTTAAAATTCTAAAGGATATATGTATACATTAGTAAGAAATGAATAAATAAATACTTTATATGTAAAAAATATATATATATCTCTTGTGTGTATATATACTTTTCTATAACCTTTTACAAGTTTACCTAAATTTATCAACAAAAAATATATACAATAAATACAATAAATGTGAAAATTCATAATGAAAAAGGTCATAACATAAAAAGTATTAAAAGTATTGTTACTACCTCAATAAATAGTGACTTGAAATGTACATACCTACAGTAAAAAATTCACATAAGAACACCATTTCTAATGTAAAATCATGTGAAATAAATACCAAAATACATATGTATAAAAAAATACCAATCTAAAAAGTTTTTTTAAAAAGTTTTTTTAAAAAAGTACACAATGTCTAAAGATGGCAAAACACAAATGTCTATATAATATAGGATTTCATTTTTAAAAAACTTGAAATAGATACATGTTCATTTAGTCCTGGCTGCTTACAAGCATTTAGCCTAAGCTGCCATAAACATTCTTTGCTCTCAAGCAGTGAATTTAAATCACCGTCACTGTTCCCATTCATTTCTGGTATCCTATCTATTACAAAAAATAAAAACCTCTTAAAATCTTTGCATTTTGTACTGTGCATATATAGGGACCTAGTAACCTTCTTGTTTTTGATATCCCTATTGTGCTCACTTATTCTTTCTCTTAACTTTCTTATAGTTTTTCCTATATAAAATGCAGAACACGACAGGCATGTAGCTAAGTATACAACTAATTTTGTGTTACAATTTACATTTCCTGGACATCTAAGTGTCCTATTGTAACTGTGTAATGTAACATATGGCCCATCGTTAATATATCGACAGCTTTTACAAAAACCACACTTTCTCATTGTTGAGCTTTTAAATAAAATACTACTTTCAAAATAGTTTTTCAAATTTCTTCCTCTACTAAAAACTATAGAAGGTGTAGTCCCTATGTACTGTAAAATTTCTGTTTGATTGACAAAAACTTTTTCGTAACATTCCCTAATAGTGTTAGTAAAATCATTTATGTTGTTACTATAAGGGACTATAAATGCTCCTACCCTTCCATCGTGGTTTTTTCTGTTTTCATTTTTATTAAGGGTACCATATGTCAACAATGGTTTAAAAGTGTCCTTCCTTTTATTACTCACTTCACCCTTAATACCCTCGACTAATTTTCTTGGGTACCCTCTTTCTAAAAACATATTTTCCAACTTTGTTAATTCCTTATAAAATTCCGTATCTTCGGTTGTTATTCTTGATAGCCTCACCATTTGCCCTTTTATTAAATTTCTTTTCTGAAAATAAGGGTGACAGCTGTCAAAATGCAAATAGGAGTTTGAAAAAGTTTTTTTACGATATATTGTAGAATTCAGATTTCCATTCAATTTATAAATTTTCAAATCCAAATATTCACAACTCTCATATTTCATATTGTATGTGAATTTTAAAAATGTGGTACTACCTTCTAAGTATTCTATAAAATTATTCAGTTCCTCTTTATTTCCCTTCCAAAATATCAATATATCATCCAAAAATCTAAGGTATAAATCTATTTTTGACCAATAAATACTTTCAAACACTTTTTGCTTCTCCCACATGGCTAGAACTAAATTCGCGTATATGGGGGCACATCTGGCCCCCATTGCCACTCCTGCACATTGTTGGTAATATTCTCCTTCGTGCTGGAAGAAATTGTTTTTTAGTATCATTTCCATCAAATCAACAAGAAGCTTTCGTTTTACTGTGTGAAACTTTCCAAAAACCTCCAAACTATTCTCAAATAGTTCTAAACCTTCTGCCAAGGGAATTACTGAAAATAAACTGATAATATCTATTGTCACTAAATGAACATCCTCCAATTTCTCATTTTTGTAACTATGAAGCAGTTCAAGGCAATGCCATGAATCCTTTAAAATATACTTAATGTTTGCTACTATTTCCTTACAATTTATATCCACATAATGAGCTATAGCTTCCATTTTTGACTGCTTTGCAGACACTATAGGTCTAAAAGGGGGGTTAGAGATGCTTTTGTGTATTTTGGGTATACCAAAAATTGATGGCGTCAATGGATATTCAACTGATAAGTACTCAAATTCGGCCTTGGTAATCATTCCTTCCACCAGTAAATCATACATTTGCCAATCCACTTTTGTGTATGCCTTAGTTACATCATACCTTGCTATTTTCTTATAAGTTGTCTCATCACTCAACATAGCACACATTTTGTTATTGTAATCCAGTTTAGCCATCAAAACCACCCCTCCCCCTTTATCAGGTTTCATGACTCTCATTTCATCAGAAGCACTCAACTCATTTAAACAAAACCTTTCTGCTTCTGTTAAATTATCTTTGGAAATATTACTATCCTTCCATGCTTTCCTAAGTTGCACTTCACAAAACATTTCAAACAAGTGCACTATAGGATTATTTGGTGGAATAAATGTACTAGACCTTCTTAGTGTAATATTTTTTATATCAGTAGCAATATTATTATCCAGTTTTTCTTTAAAATAAATTCTAAGATTTAATCTTCTCGTATACATTTTTAAATTCAATAATATTTTTCCAATATCCACTTGATAAGTAGGGATAAATTTAAAACCCTTTTTAAAAAGTGTAAGGTAACTACTGTTTAAAGTTTTTGCTGTATAATTATACATTGTAAAATTACCTTCTGTAATGATCTTACATTCACCATTTTCTTGTGTATAACTTTGGTTTTGCTCAAAAATATTTATTTCTTGACTACTCGACATTGTGTTAAAAAAATGTTCATTACTGCACTCATGTTCTTGCACATGCAGTTCATTTGTACTCACAATATTTCTAAAATTATTTTCTCTACTGCTATCTGCTGAAAACCTAGCATTAATGCAGTTATATTCTGTCACTTCATTACATTCAAAGCTATCAACCACCTCCCTTGTTTCACAAATCTTTAATGCTGAAATACCTTTGTTTTTATTGGTGACAGCCTGTGTAACATCTAAGGGTACATTTGTTGTATTAAGGGGTACACCTAAACAATGTAAGTTTGTCCCTTCATTTAATAATGATATGTTTGCCCCCTGTGTCTCCCCCCTCCATTGTATTGTTGAATGTAGTTTTGATTCTGCCCCTGATAATGTTCTCTCAAACGTTCTGATCTGCGGAGCACAGGTTCCTATACATATGTATTTTGGTATTTATTTCACATGATTTTACATTAGAAATGGTGTTCTTATGTGAATTTTTTACTGTAGGTATGTACATTTCAAGTCACTATTTATTGAGGTAGTAACAATACTTTTAATACTTTTTATGTTATGACCTTTTTCATTATGAATTTTCACATTTATTGTATTTATTGTATATATTTTTTGTTGATAAATTTAGGTAAACTTGTAAAAGGTTATAGAAAAGTATATATACACACAAGAGATATATATATATTTTTTACATATAAAGTATTTATTTATTCATTTCTTACTAATGTATACATATATCCTTTAGAATTTTAAATGTTTTTATAAGTGATTTTTATACAACCATACAATGGCTATCTGATTGAACTTTTCGAACTTCTAACATTTACAGATATATACCTTTAATTAATTAATCAGACAGATAGGTATATTGGATAATGTCCTATAAGGTGATTGGCTTTCATAGTTCATTTGTTTAGTATAAATTAGTAACTGCTCCTGTATTTTATTAACTCTGAAGAAACCCACGGTGGAGGTGGGTGAAAGCGCTCAGTTCTTTGTGTGTAATAAAAGGTTAAAAGGTTAAAAGGTTCTTGTCTCGTGGATCCAAGTAGCGTCTTACTTGTACTTTTTAACAGAAATGTTGTCCTAGGTGAATATCTAAGCCCTGTCCCCTCCATTTCACATGGCTGAGTGCTGCCCCCAACATCATGGCCTCTCTGCGCCATCTAGCTTAGTTTTTGTTCCTTTTTCACATACTTTGTCTTATTTTGCAACTTTTACCTCAGTTATTTCAATACAACCTAACTGTCCAAGGCTGCACTGTATTACATATGGAGAAAATAACTGAATCACACCAGGTGTCTGTGGGCTGCTAGGTCCCCAGCAGCTATGGTTTTGTAGGTGTTCTGGTATGCATTTTAGAGCTTTTTTCCCAACCTTTTGATCCAAAAGCAGTATCCTGAAAATGTGAGAGTGGCCCCTCTTAACTGGGGGGAAAATTATTCTAGCAAGTTTCACTAATTCTCCATTGGTGGATCTTTTTAAGCTGTTTGTGTTAATCTGAAACCACAACTGAGATTGAATAAGGCACTTTTAAGAAGCCCAGCATCTGTGTGCTTTTCTGAGACTGCAGAGATAGATACACTCCTGGAATAATCAAAAGCCTGATAAACTGAATAAACTGGATTTTTTTAATTCCCACAGGTTCTTTGCTTTTCACAACTGAGAAAAGAAAATGTTTGGAAGAAGACCAGGATCCTTCAGATTTCCTGAGACTAGTGAGGTAGTAGCTATATTTTACTAAAAAACCTTTAATTAACTGAATAAACTAAAACCTTTTCCCACAGGTACAAGATATGGCATAATTGAAGAATTTCCTGAGTTTTAAATAATTTCTCCACACGAGATACTCCGTTCTCTCTACACAAGGCTAAAAAGATGGATGTCCTACCAACGGAATCAGCCTGGAGATCTTTTAGTACAGCTTGACCTCATAAACAGATCCTTTAATGGAGGATTAGCGAGACTTGCTAAAACAACTTTTTGATCCAGTGATAATTTGAACAAAAATGATTAAAGGAAGAAATTCAGTCTTACTCTTCAACTCTGCTTTTATCTGCATCCTTTGAATGCACCCTAACTGTCCAAGACTGCACAGTATTGGCTTATTGTTCACAGCCTGAATAATGAGCAAACAGCAGCAATTATAACAGTGTACTTACATACTTAGAAAGTTGCTAGAATGATAAGTTTTGCAATAGCATTTATTTTCTGAAGGATATGAAATGAAACTCAAATGCCTAACATTATTTAGTAATTTCAGCTCTCAACAATTTACTAGAAAGTAACATACCAAAAAAATGAAGTAAAATCAGTGACAGGAGAAAGGTACTGATTTCACAGCTGTTAACCTCCGAGTAACAGAATAAATAAAAAAAAAAACAAATAGGAGGGACAAATTATCTGACTCAGGGACAGATTGAAAATATTGCTCTTGCTTACTCAGAAAATCAACAGAATAACAGCCTTTGCATTTGAATAAATTTCCTGAAGGATATGAAGTCTGAAATTGACCAAGATGGTGAGCAGTTAACAGCGCTGTTTTTTTGGCTCTGCTTCATTTTAACATCTTTGACAGGATTATTACAAAGACTCAAATAGAACATTTAAAAAAAAATGATGGATTTTTAGTTGAACATCTGCTGAAAGATTTGCTACAAAAAATAAGTTTGAAACTCTTAATTGCTTTTTTCCTGTCAAGAAAAGTAAAAAGAAGTAATTGCCTCAGAACAAGCCATTCTAAGCACAGTGTACAGGACAGGACTATTAAAAAATCATACATGCTATATAGCATCAGTGAGTTATCCTTAAAGACAGATAAATTAGAAAGCAAAATGGACAGTTTTAAAAAGGAATGTAAAAGTTGAAGTACTGAGTGAATCTCTTAAACAACAATCACCATAAATCTTGAGTATAGAAGAGACAAAATGTCTGATTTTGATGGAAGATTACTTGAAAATGAAAATAACACTCAATTTCTTTTGATTTTCTAATTTTTGTTTGTATTTCATGCAATTCTTTTTCCCATTTTTTTTTATTTGACAACCAATTAGTGATGCCACCAAAAAGATATGCTTTTAGTGCATCCCATAAATAAATTTCTGAAGTATGTTGTTGTTTCTTTCGGCTTTTCCCGGTTAGGGGTCGCCACAGCGGAAGTCCGGTCCGCTAATTATTGGTAGTTGATTTTTACGTGCCGAGTTACCAGCCCTGACGCACAACCTTCAACGAAGGTTCGCCCATTCACGCTAAGAATCAAACTGGACAGCGTCTTACTGCGAGGTGACAATGCTTACCGCAGCACCACCACTGCTTCTATATTATTAATTTCTATAAAGAAAAGGATTTCTTTAATAAAAAAGTCTTTAAATTCTTTTAAACAAGTTATATATGCTGGTAATCTTCTGACTTTGACATTATTATTAGATTTCAAAAACAGCTCAAAGGTAATTCAATTGTGGTCTGAAAGCAGACAGGTTACTGTTTTGACTTTGCCTAGTGTATCAGTCAGGTCATTACAGATATAAACTCTGTCAATTATTGATTGTGTTCTGTGTCTATGGGAATAATGGGTAAAAATAATGAATTTGGTTCTGAAAATTCATTTATGTCTCTAAGATGAAACGATTCAGTACATTTCAACAATGCCTTTGCAGATGCCGGTATTCTCCTTTTACCTATTGTGTTAGTATCACTTGGTGACAATATACAATTAAAGTCTCTGGCTAGAATGATATTGCCTTTCAAGTTTTGAATTACTTGTTCTAGATGTTGGTTGACTGTTTTAACTCCTATTCCAGGAATGCAATACAAGTTAATAAGAGTTAATATCCTCTTATTATACTTTAGAGTTACAGTACAAAGTATACCTTTATTATCTTGATATGTTTCTATAACCATAGGCATAGGCAGTGAATTTCTTCATAATGCAGCAACCCCCCCCTTTTAATTATAATGGGAACTGGATAGTTTAGTGTCATTTTTAGCATTTAGCCTGTCTATGTATTCTGTTAATAAGTGTGTTTCCTGTAAAAAAATAACTTGAGAATTAAACAACTTCAAATATCTGTTTAAGGTACCCCTCTTGCATCTGTTATTTAATCAATGGATATTTATGGAAATACATTTAATAAATGCCATTTATCTTTCTGATCAAAAGTATACATGTACTTCTCATATATAATGACACTATTAGTAAAGAACTGCTTAGTAATCATCATGTGAACATTAACATTTGAAGGTTTGATTAGACATAAAATAGTATTGTGGACATTTGAAAAAAGCTAAAAAATATATAATTATCATTAAACATTTGCTTTTAAAATCCCTCATACCCCCCCCCATGCAGTCTAACACTCCTTACATGAATAGTCTAACCATCCAAGCAAACACATTCATCCAATACTCTGACAAAAGAAAAAAAAACAGTCCATTCTGCTACAAACATGATACAATTAACAGTAAAATAAGGATTAACCTATATCCTTTAAAGCATCGTCAATACATAATAGTAGAACAATTTTAACTTATTTAACATATACATTCTCCAGTTTTATGTGTTCATTAAGGTGTTAAGATATGCTTACATCTCTTATTATTGTTCTTTATCTATGCATAGTTTTGAAATTCATCAACTAATTGTATAAAATATGAAAGACTGCTGCACAATTTAAAATGTTTTGTGGTGTGTCGCACCTTAAGACCAATGTACTTTCAGACCCTTCTATTCCCTCTTTGTAAGATTATATTAAAGTAAATGAATAGTTGTTCTACAATGTTTAAACAATATTTCATTATTTATTTATATTCAGTATTTTTATTTTATTTTATTTTATTTATTTTATTTTACATTTGTTGACCGGGCTAGTCCAACTGGATATATGTCCATTTTCAGTAGAGGCCCGGGGAGAAAAGCTCCACTAGTTATACATTTTCACACAAAGGCATAAAAGGTTACATAACAATCATAACAAATAAAACAAAATAAAACGGATAAAAAAATTAAATATAAAATTGTTAGTTAAAAATTTTTTTTTTTTTTTTTTTTTTTTTTTTTTTGTTATTAAGGGTAATGGTAGAGAAAAGAGTTAGCATTAGTCTGGATTAGTGCAGGAGCAAAGCCAGTGTTTATTGAGATAAACTTTTAGTTGGTGTTTGAAGAGTTGGAAAGAGGTTAAAGAAGTGATATCAGAGGGTAGTTTATTCCATGCTTTTCCAACAGAGTTGGAAAATAAACTGTCACCTGCATTATTGTTAGGTTTGGTAGTATTAATCAGAAGTTTATTAGAAGAACAAAGTTGTTTCAGGTTGTTATATGGAGAAATAAGGCTAGAAAGTATTGGTGTGTTGGTTGGCTGATATAGAATCTTATAGGCAATTAAGATCTGTTGCAGTATAATTTGGTTAGGAAGTTCTATCCAGCCTAGTTCTTTTAGGTTTAAGCAGTGATGAGTTCGAAAAGGAGATCCAGCAGCGAATCTAGCTATGTTATGATAGGATGTTTCTAGTTTCTTCATGTTGTTTTTGGAAAGATTAGTGTAAATGGGGGAAGCATAGAGAAGAGTGGAGATTAGGTGAGATCTAGCAATGGTGGACCTTGCTGTGGGTATTAGGAAAGGTTTGATTCTATAAAGGGATCCTATTTTTTTATTAACTAATTTTATGGTGTTATTGATGTGGGAGTCGAAGTTGAGGTTATTATCGATAGTTATACCTAAAAGTTTTGTGGTCTGGTCAGGAGCGATGAGTGTTCCGTCAGTGGACGTAAGAGTAAAGTAAGGTGTAGTAGATTTCCGAGTAGGTGAAAAAAGTAGTAGTTTGGTTTTCTTAGGGTTGAGGAGTAAACAGCGGTAAGAGAACCATTGTTCTACAGTGTTAAAAGCTTTTTGAGTAAGTGACTGGAGTTCAGTTTGAGAGTTCGCGGTACAGATTATAGTTGAGTCGCTCATGTATTGTATGCAGGTAGTATATGGGATTGCAGATTGAAGGTCATTAATAAAGACTGAAAATAGCAGAGGGCCTAGGATAGAGCCTTGAGGTATGCCTAAGGAAATAGGTAGAAGATTAGAAAGTGAATTTTTCCACAGTACTGCCTGCTGACGATTTTCTAGGTAAGATGCAAACCAGGACAAGGCAAGATTATCAAGAGCCAGAGATTTTAGGATGTGTAGTAAAAGTTTATGATTCACCATATCAAAAGCTTTGGATAGGTCAATGAAGACAGAGGATGATATATAGTTTTTGTTGCAGTTAATGTTAATGGAGTTTGTGAAGGAGAGTAAAGCAGTGGTGGTACTGTGTGAGGGTCTGAAACCATGCTGACAGTTAGAAAGTAGGTTGTTGTTGAGAAGGTGATTTAGTATTTGTTTGTGAATACATTTTTCCATGATTTTTGCGATTGGTGAGAGGAGAGCTATTGGTCGAAAGTTGGAGAAATCATTAGAGTTTCCCTTTATGTAGTGGGATGATATGAGATATCTTCCAGATAGAGGGGAAGATTCCTTCTTTTATAGATCTATTGATCAGGATAGAAATAGGGTAGGCTAAGGCTTTGGCACCTATCTGCAGGAATTCTGCAGGCAATTTGTCTGCAGAGGGAGTGGTAGGTTTTAACTTTTGGAGCAGTGATGTGATAAAAGAGGTAGAGACAGGTTGTAAGTGGAGGGTAGGAGGTGAATTTGATGTAGGTGGAAGTAGATTAGAGGTATCAGGAGATAGATGACTAGCAAGTGTTTGGATAGTATTCGTGAAGAATGAGTTGAAGTCATTTGCTGTTTGTTTAGGGTTCTCTGGGTTAGAGTCACAGGGATTAGGTGTGATGGAATGACCTGGAGATAGAAGATTGTTAATACTGGTCCAGAATTTTTTAGGTTCCTTATTAGTGTTGTGCTGTAACTGAAGGTAATAGTTTTTTTTGTCTGTCAGGATAGCTCTTTTAGTGCTGTTTCTAAGCTCTCTAAAGTTTTGGCGATCAGTTAGATTTTTAGTGGTACGCCATTTAGACCAAGATTTGTTTCTAAGTTTGATTTTATGCCTAGTATCGTTAGTTAGCCAGGGGGCTACTTTTGTTTTGGTTCTGATGGTACGGGTTGGGGCATGTTGGTCTAGAATTGATAAGAATGTAGAGTTAAAGTATTCTACTGCATTATTAAGAGGAAGAAGTAGTTTATTCCAGTAAATTAAATGCTCCTATGTTATTTCTGTCAAGTATACAGTTTATTGCTTCTCTTCCTTTATTATGAGACTTTTGAGTGTACTGACAACATATTCATATCATGTATGTCAAGCCTCTAATAATGAAGCTCTAAACCTTTTGTATATATATATATATATATATATATATATATATATATATATATATATATATATGGTTTACCATTCATTGACAACTATTATCAAATTTCAAATGCTTGCTTTCAGATATATTTACTGATAAATTAATTCAAAGGTATTTCACAGTATGTGTAACATTATAATTGTTTCTTCAATGCCAGTTCATATGTTTAACTATAGTTGCAGTGACAGTTGAGCTAATGCATATTTAAAAGATTCTGCCTTTTATTCAGATTAACCTTCTAAAGCTGCCTGTCAATCCAAGTCTCTGAACATGAACAGCTCTATTCTCTTGTTTACGTGGGAATTCCAGCTGAAGTCTAGCTGTTTACCAGAGAAAGCTTCATGTGTTCTAAATGAAGTAAAAAAGCTCAAGATATGGAGAGACGGGCTTCATATCTAAATACCACAGAAGTACCTCCCATAGGGACAACCCATCAGTCACAACAATTTCGATATCTTTCCTATTGAACCTGAACATTTTATCCATGAATAGAGACTATTTCAAGGCCATTTAAAACTTCACAATCTCTCCACTGTTAAACAACATCAAAACACACATCCATAGCACTGTAATCACCCCCTCCCCCAGTCCAGCATATCATAAATTAGTCTTCTCATTTGATGGTGAAACTAATTTGGTGCGGAACATTATTAGTAATGAATTGAATAAATTTGCCAGTTTGTCCTACCTGAATTTTATTTTTGATCAACATTTCAAATGTGTGTATAGAAAAGGACGAAACATAAAAAACATTTTAGAGGGAGCCACTTTTGGTTTTTATAGTAGTAATAAAAGAGGCACTCATAAATGCGGAAGCTGCCCCCATTGTTTTAATATTAAGGAGGGTGACTATATTTTTGAAGTGTAGGAGTAAATATATTAACACAAAAGGTTATGCCAATTGCAATACCACTGGGGTGGTATATATTGCTTTATGTGTGGCCTGTGACTCCTTCTATGTGGGCATGACTGAAAGGAAATTGAAGCAAAGGATATACGAGCATGTTTATAATATTAAAAAGAAAAATGACAAACATGGCTTGTATAAACATTTGCAAAAGTGTGATAAAGCTAATTTTCAATTTTTTGTAATAGAAGTTGTTCCTTTGGATCAACGTGGGAAATTCATTTGGAGTATAGGGAGATATACTGGCAACTAATTCTGGATGCCAATAATCCTCCAGGACTTAATGATATGTTAACTCTGAAACCGGTCTTAAAACTCAGATTTGCTAAGTTATAGCAATACCTGAAAGAATAGTAATCCCTGTGACTGTTTTTATATACTTTTATATATATTTATATATTTTTATATAATTTTATATTTTTTAAGGTACTCCATAAATTTTACATTTCACAGGTTATATATTTTCTTGTTGTTAAAAGTCCTTTTTTAATAATCTGTATCTTAACACAGTTTGCTGCATAGACTAAATTAAATTTTATTCCACTAGATGGTGCTATATCCCTAGGTTTTTATAATCTTTTTTAGCATCTATTTTATATTTGGTCTTTTAAGATTTTATAAAACTATTTATTTAATTGATTTAAATTGATATGGCTTACAAGTTATTGAGAATAGTAGGTTCATCTTCCATATTTTGTATCTGAGAATGTTTAACATGTTTTATGTACTACATTTTATATAGAGGAATTGATTTGTAATTTACATAACACTTTTGATTGATTCTGTTACTTCATTAGATATTTTAGAATCGACAGGTGTATGTATATATATATATATATATATAAATATATATATATATATATATATATATATATATATATATATATATATATATATGTAATTTTTGAGGGATCATTTTATCTGATGAATTTCATTTGATGAAAACGTAAAAGGAAATACTATTACAGTATTATTATCCTGTGCTTGTTCTGTGGTTGGATTACGTGTCTTCTCATGTGTGTATTAAAAGGAACTGTCTATACTGCTGGTTTCCCGGTGCTTTGTTCATGTTTACTGGTTTGGGTTTGGCACTGAGACCACTTTTTAGTTTAACACTGTTGTCTTTTTCTTTTAACAACAAGAAAGTATAAAATGTCTCTCATAGTGTGTGTTTCCCTTTAGTGGGTAACTGCAGTTTATATGAATTAAATAACTTTCAGTTCAGCTATGTGTTATACTGTAGCCATTTTCTATTTTAAATATAAAGAATGCATTAGTTCTTAAATAAGAATTCTGTATGGAGCCCTTCAGATCATGTACTAGTATAAATGCTGTATGCTTCATTTAAGGGAAACTAATAATATTTTGTCATGACTTATTACAAATGATTCTTAATTATCTGTAAATTAGGCAAGCATGAGACAGAAAAAAAAGGAATTCAATTACCTTAGATTTGTAGACTGCTTGTTGATTTTCTCATTCCTATTTATTGTATAGTTGAGCATGTTGTCATTTCATATTTTGCTGGCAAAGATATGTAAAGAAGTAAAACTAAGCTTGTTTACATAAAAAAAAAAAAACAGTCCTTGACATCTTGCTATTTCCTTTGCAAATAAACAAAAAGGGAAAGGAAAGCTCTTTATTTCCCCTTAATTTCTTATTTTTCTCTTTGTCTTATTTCCATTTATCTCCATTTGTCTTTTTAAGGTTATAATGGGCCAGTCCATATCCTTTGTTCAAAAGTTTTGTTAGTTTGTAAATATGACAGTGCAAGGTCGAGATCTTACAAAAATTGAACTTCATTAGAAAGAACAATCTTCAGCCTGGCCAGGAACAGTAAATGCATTTTTATCTGATTTTTCTTATGTTCTATTGTAAGGGGAAGGACTTGTTTTCTTTTAGATGTCACTGTTGCTGAATAGTCATTATCAAATTGAATAATATTTCCTTCTACTTTAAGTGGTGAATTAGCCCCGGCAGTTTTGGTTACCAGTTCATTATCCTTAGATAAAATAAATGTAGCCACGATGGAGTTGGGGAAGTAGTGGACTTTGATACATGATTAACCAGAGATTCATGTGCTCTCACTATACCAAAATATAGAGCTTCAGGCAAATGTAAAGTTTTAGTGAGCCAGGTAGACAAGAAATTAACCACATTGTTAGCTTCTGTTCCTTCTGGTAGACCAAAAAATATGAATGTGTTCCTACAGCACCTGTTCTGAAGGTCATCTATTTTGGCTAGTAAAGAGTTGTTCCATTTTAACAGGAATTCAATATTGTTCTCCCCTTCACTTAGTCTTCCTTCATTATCATTCAAAGAGCATTCAATGCTGGAAATCTGGTTTATCTGTAACTGCAGAGCTTCATTAATTTGTTCCATTTGTTTGGAAGAGTTTTTCTTAAAGTCATCTATTTTAGTGTCCCATCTATCTATTTTCAAAGACAGTTCTTGAATATTAGTAAGCAATGACTGAAGCTCTTTTTTAACACAAAGTCTTGAGATGCTGCCTTTGTATAACTCATGCTGCTGCAGGATACAGTGAAGAAATGTTCTCTCCCAGATTTTGACAGGAAAATAGTTGAATTGTAAGAAAATGTTTTGATATAATCCTTTAGGACACCAAAGTTTATCATAATTCAGGTATCTGAGTTGTTTAGAATTATTTAGAAATAAAAATTCCTGTTAGAAATAAATGCAGTAACAGAGCAGAAGAAAAGTGCTTCTATCCTAGTCTCATCCTCAAAAATTGTCATCAAAAAACTTGATTAGGTAGAGATCCCTGACATCAAGTTTGAAATCAGTGAATGCATGCCTCAGAGTAGTGCTCCCAGAAGTGAGCCTAGAGTGACAATTTTCATGATGAGCGATTTTGTGGAAAGTATTCCACCTACCCTGATTGAGTGTGTTCTGTTTGTTAGACAGTTCTCTAGCCAATAATTTTTGTAAAGGTTTATATTCATCCCAATCAAAGTATCAATAACTTCAAAGTATGGGATAGTGTTTAAAACATTGGCTAGTTCCAAGTCAATGTGTACTGATTTGCCTTTGTTTAATGCCACCATGACTCTTTTAAATACATGAACTATAGAAGATATAATGCCTCTTTCTTTATAGGTATGGAAAACAGTTTATTGATTTATTATTTATTTATTTCCAGTTTGATTACCGGGGAGGTCTACTGGACCCAGGGAGCCTGTTTTCAGTGGAGGCCCAGGGAGAAAAGCTCCATGAAACAGATTACAGTAAAGATAGCAGTCCAATAAAAATAAGGTACAACTACAAATACATATCAAATAATAGAAAGTGTGAAGAATATTGCCCATAGTGGAAAAATATCATGCAGGTACATTTTAACAAATTCACACAGTTAAAGTCAAAGTCAAAAGCTATTTACAATATTTACAGAGTGTGAGAGATTGTGCAGGAATTAGCTATAGTTATATATAGTTATAGCCAGCTGTAAGGTGCTTAGGAACTCAGGAGGATACCCTCCCAGGGGCTTTTGTTAAAGAGTTCTAGGTAGGGAGAATCCAGTTATATTTCCATTTGGAGGAGAGGTAGGTGTAAAGCTGTGTTTTGAAGTTGTTTGTATTTGACATTGTCCTTAGTGTGGAAGGGAAAGATTTCCATTTCTTACCCAAGGAGAAGGAGAGGAGAAGTTGTCCAGCAGGATGTTTAGGTTTGTGGATAGTAATCAAGTTTTGGTGTTCAGATCTGAGAGTTCTGTTTGGGGTGTATGGGTGAAGGATGTTGGTTAGAGCTGGGCATTTGGTTGGATTAAATATTAATCTATATGCTGTAGTGAGCTGGAGGAAGTCCAGGTAATTTGTGAATTCTAACCAGTTTGAGGGATTGATTCAGAGAGAAAACATTCAGTGAAGTTTTATGGATGATTCTAGCAGAAGGATGATGCAGTTATATCATATGCAGGATGATGTCTGCAAATCATATTAGTAGGAATAAAATACTTTAAGATTCAGTTGGATTGGCTGATATGAAGTTTAAAGAATATATCTTGACTTGTCATCCAATACAAATTTGGTTCTACTCCATGACAGAATACTTGTCAATGGTCAATTGCCCAAGATGGAATGGAGTTCTGTTAAACAAAAATAAAGTGAGGGAAGAGGATGCTTGCATCACATCCACTATAGAACTAATTTCGGTGTCATAACAAAGTAAGAATGAAGGGAACTACTCATCAACATTTACATTGTTTCCCAGTGGACATTTGTAAAATCACTGTACTCCTTTCCAGCAAAGAGAGCAAAGTATGCCCTGAAGTACTATGAGGCTATTTGTTGTTTTATCTTTCATATCTGCATAAAATCATAATTCTGCTATTTAAATTTTTGATTAACTACTTTTGTACCATGCTATGGTGATTTATATTTACACTTTACTTGTTGTCTCAGAGACAGTTTTAAGAATATGCTCTTATTGAAATCTTGGTCAGGACCAAATTAAAACAATGATTACTTGCATTACATATATAATTGTGGTAGGGCAAACTACTTAGGGTAAACTCTTCTTTCTGACCTATGAAATGTAGTGATCTTTGTTAAAAAAGTGCTTCTGACCTGATTTGAAGAATTAAGCTGGAAGGTGTTATTTAAAAGGTAGCAAAAAAGTCATGAATGTTAGATAACTACTGTTTTATTTACTTTATTGTCAAAGTCTGAAAGAAATATTAAGTACAAAAGCAAAAGCTACAGAAGAAGATAGGGTGAAAAAAATAAGAGAAGGAAATATGACAGATCAAGATCAGTCATTTACCTTTCTAAGGAATAAGGGTGTGTGTGTGTGTGTGTGTGTGTGTGTGTGTGTATACACACACACACACACACACACACACACACACACACACACACACACACACACACACATATCTTTTCTCACTTTTTCAATAATTGCGTGAAATTTTTTATTGAAATGCAAAAAAAAAAAAAAAGACTTCCACTTGCTAATTATTAAACATAAATATAAAAGCATCCAACTTTTTATTTAATTTGCTCATGTTTACCCTCACCATTGCAATTAAATAACATGGTAGTAACTAATTGTTATTATACAATGCCTACTCTAAAACATGCACGCTGATTGGCCAGCCCAACCAGCGTGCCCGTTGTAAATCCCTCAATATACTAACGGAAAAAGGTCCGGTCGCCCGGACTTTTTCCGTTAGTATAAAACACTGTCTCGCTATGTTAAAAGAGTTTAACATAGCGACACAGATTTAAAAAAAGCAACGGAGATCTCCGTTGCTTTTTTTAAAGCTGTCTCGCTATGTTAAATGAGTTTAACATAGCGACACAGTGTGTAAAAAGCAACGGAGATCTTGCGATCTCCGCTGCTTTTTTTTAAAACCTGTCTCGCTATGTTAAATGAGTTTAACATAGCGAGACAGCTTTAAAATAAGCAACGGAGATCTCCGTTGCTTATTTTAAAGCTGTCTCGCTATGTTAAACCCATTTAACATAGCGAGACCTTAAAAAGCAACGGAGATCTTGCGTTCTCCGTTGCTTTTGCCCACAGCTCTGATGTACTGCGTAGGCATGCGCAGTACATCAGAACTGCCGTGGAACACCAGACAGCTGTGGAAGGGCAGCAAAGAGGCATTATACAATGCCATTATTTAAGAAAAGTAATTATTTCTTTTCTTAAATAATGTCATTATAATAATAACCACTTCTGGGTGTGGGTAATGCTGGATTTACCCACGGTTGTCTTTGTTTGGTCCCTCGGGCTTCGCCCTTGGGACCAAACCACGCCAACCGTGGGTAAATCCAGCATTACCCACACCCAGGCGTGGGTTATTGCTATAATAGAATAGGGTCACTACTGCTAAATGGATTTTGGCCATTGTTTAGTCATTTATTAATATTTTTAACCAAATATTTTTAGCCAGGGTAATTCTACTAGAAAGAGTAAGGAATTTGCTGCTCTATATAGTAGACCTAGCTTTTTATGAGTTATTTTTATACAGTTTTGTATGTGAAAATTAAACTTTACTTTGTTATCCATAGTGACTCCAAGCAATAACTGTATTATTTAAAGAGATAGTGTGGAAGTTGCTTTTAGCATTGGCATGGCAATTTGGAAAAAATAATAGTAGTTTACTGTTTTTGGGATTAAGTCAAAGTTGGTTTTCATGTAGCCATGGTTCAACTGAGTTGAAGACATTTTGTGTCATGGATTGTAGCTTTAGTGGTATGTCAGATGAGCAGATGAGAGTTGAGTCATATACATAATGAGTAAGGCAAGCTTGCTGACATGAGGGATACAGGTTATTGATGAAAATGTTAAAGATCAGTGGACTGAGACTAGACCCTTAGGGAACACCCATTTTAAGTAGGAGAAAAAGAGAGAAAGAAGAGATCCATTTAACAGATTGATAGCATTCAGATAGTTAGTTAGAGAACCATAGAAGAGCTGGGTTGGAAAGGTCCAGACAGGACATTTGAGTCAGAGGTTTCTCATGTGACACTGTGTCAGAGGCATTTGAGATATCTAGAAAAACAGAAGATATAAACTTTCCTTGGTCTCTAGCCTTATTAATGGTGTCAGAAAAGTTGCTTATGAATACACTTTTGCATGATCTAAAAAGGGGGGACAATATGGCAGTTGGCATAAAGTTAGAGATTTCAGAGGTGTTACATCTTTTACGGAGGGGAATAATGAAGATTTTTTTCCACAGGAGAGGGACATTGGAATCTTGAATAGATTTGTTAATGAGACTTGAGGCCTGGTATTCTATAGAGTCTGCAATGAGCTTAATGTACACAAGGGGGAGATCATCAGCAGAAGAACAACAGGGTTTAAGTTTCTATAGGATATAGAGACAGGTTGGAGATTAAAGGCTTGGATTAGTAGAGAGTAATGGTTGGGGAGAGCTGGAGAAGAGAGGCTATGACACTGATCTAGAAAGAGTTAAATTTGATAGCTGTTTCTGAGGGAGAATAAATCCGGATAGGGGTTCGGTGAGGAAGGAGAGCTAGGTTGAACATTTTTTTTTAACTGAGCTCTCAAATTTGTTTGGATTTTTTTATAATTATCTTGTGGTTCAGAGTAATATTTTTTGTCTAGGTGAATTTGCTTCTAGGGGAGGTTGTGCAGCTCCTTGCACTGATCTATGGTTTGAGGGGTTTTACCTTTGGATTTTTTTATAATTATGTTGTGGTTCAGAGTAATATTTTTTGTCTAGGTGAATTTGCTTCTAGGGGAGGTTGTGCAGCTCCTTGCACTGATGAATGGTTTGAGGGGTTTTACCTTTGTGCCATTCTTCCCATGCTTTGTCACTTTTTTGCATGAGAATTCTTGAAAAATGAAACAGCCAGGGTTTGAATACTTTTTACTCTTTTATTTCTAGTAGGGGCAAGGGTATTTAAAGTATTCATGGATATATTGTTGAATTTGTCAACAGCTTTGTCTAAGGGGAATTTGACATATTCTAGTAGATTATTGAGTGTATTAGGATGAAAGAAAGAGTTTGGGCAGCTCTGTATTGATGTTTTCTTTAGCTGGTGGGTGATTTCTCTATTTTTCTATTTCTCTATTTTTCTTTTTAAATTTTCATGATGGGAATGGACCCCATTCTTAAGTCAAAGTATGATTACAGTTCATGAAATTTGTATTGTTTCAATTTTTGACGTCAGTTCAGTAATGACTCCTTCTGCAATTTGAATGGAATTACATGTATTTGTAACATATCTAAATACAATTGTGGATTCTTTTTTATAAGACCCATTGCTCCTACTACTATTGGAGCTGTCTGGGTATCTTTCTTCCACATTGCTCTCATTTCTGCCTGGAAATCCTGATATTTCATGACTTTATGTCTCTCTGTACACAAGACACTGTAGTCACTGGGTGTGGTGATTTCAATGATCAATGCTACTTTTGTGTTCTTGTGATGGGCCACTATATCTGGTTATTCTATTTCTAGCATCTATCTTTTGCACTGTTGGTAATGGGTGATCCCACGTGATGTAGACATCATCATTTTCTGTGATGCTTTGTGGCTCATGTTTCCAGTGTTTTTCAGCCACTTCAATACCATAATGTTTGCACAATACCCAGTGCAACAGTCTTGCCACATTATTATGCCTTTCGGTATACAGTCCTGCCATTAGTATGTCACAACCAGCAATGAGGTGTGCAACTGTTTCCAATTAGGTTTTACAAAACCTACATTTGTCTGTTTCTCTCACACTTTCAATGGACTTTGTAAACCACTGTGTACACAGCCCACTTTCTTGGGCTGCCAATATTAATCTTTCATCTCTTGTTTTGAATTTGCCTGTCTTTAACTATTCATGCATTCAATCCTGACCAACATGAGGTTCTTTCAGAAGTTTTCTATACTTGCAACTATATTTATGCATTTTCTACATTTCTTGCCTTCTCATCTGGTCCTTTGCCTTATATTCTTTCTTTTGATTTTTTGGCACATTCAGTTGCTGCCTGATTTTTATCTACTTCTGGTTTGATTTCCATTCCTGCTTGACACCGATAAGCTTCTGCTAGACTAAGCAGAGAAGTCGTCTTAGATTTATTCTCCTCATGCTTCAAAACTTTCACTACATTTGGGTCTTGTGAGGTCAGCAGATATGTGTGGAGTCACATGATTGCAGATCTATACATGTAATCAATTTCAAGGAGGTCCATCCCTCCTACGGAACAGTGAATATTTAATCTTGGTATGCACTGACTTTCTATAAATCATTTGGTGAGCATGGAACATCCTTCTTGTTTTCTTATCTAATCTGTCAAACACATTTTGGGGCCAGTCAGTCACTCTAAAACTGTATGTTAGGACAGGAAGAACAATTTTCTTATAGAGCTTGGATTTTGTTCCTAGTTGTCAACGCTGTTTTCAAGATTCATTTAAGTCTTCTAAAGTATTCCTTATTAAGTTTTATTCCCATTTCTTCATGTTTTGTTGTTGATCCTTTATCAGTTCTCAAATATTTATACACTCCCTCTTGCTCAAGTTCTTTTATATCACATTCCTGTCCCAAACTGATGTTTTCTTGGTGCTGTAGTTTCCTTGCTTTAAAGGCTGCTTTTGCACATTTATCAAAACCAAATGACATTCTTATATCATCTGAAAAAGTTCTGGCAACTTGCAGTCGTGGTTTCCATTCCACGTATAATGAGCTATACAGTTTTTAATCATCGACAAAGAGAAGCTGAGAAGTCTTTGCACTTTGTTGTTTTCTAGGAGCCTAATTATAGCCATGGGCTAAGCTGTTAAGCAGACAGCTTAATGGGTTAAGGGCAAAGCGGAACAGCAGCGGTGACAGGGAATCACCCTGGAATATCCCCCTTTGAATTGAAGCCATGGACTAGTAGAGTGTTGGGGTAAATTAAATGATTGGGGAGAGCTGGAGAAGAGAGGCCATGACACTGATCAAGAAAGAGTTAAATTTGATAGCTGCTTCTGAGGGGGAATAAATCCGGATAGGGGTTCGGTGAGGAAGGAGAGCTAGGTTGAACATTTTTTTTAACTGAGCTCTCAAATTTCTTTGGATTTTTTTATAATTATCTTGTGATTCAGAGTAATATTTTTTGTCTAGGTCAATTTGCTTCTAGGGGAGGTTGTGCAGCTCCTTGCACTGATGTATGGTTTGAGGGGTTTTATCTTTGTGACATTCTTTCCATGCTTTGTCACTTTTTTTGCATGAGAATTCTTATGAAACAGCTGGGGGGTTGAGTAATTTTTTCTCTTACTTCTGGTAGGGCCAAGGATATTTAAAGTATTCATGGATATATTGTTGAATTTGTCAACAGCTTTATCTAAGGGTAGTTGACAGTTGACAGATTTTAGTAGGTTACTGAGTGTATCAGGATGAAAGAAAGAGTTTGGGCAGCACTGTATTGATGTTTTTTCAGCTGGTGGATGATTTATCTATAAATATAAGGGGATGTACACTAAGGAAATACAGTGGAAACCCTAACATAGCATACTTGCTAGTATCAGAGACAAGTATCCATTCAAAAGTAAAACTTTTATGAGCCACTGTTGAGGTGAGTAGGGGAAGAGATCAGCTGTTTGAACCCATACAGGTTGAGACTAATAATTGGAGTAATAGATGTAATAGATAAACAGTCAGTGTTAATGTCACCTAAGATAATGGTTTCAATAGTAATATGTATAGCTATCAAGTAAAGAATTTCTTCTAATAAGCTAATATTATTACCTGGTGCTACGCAGAGGGCAACTATACAAAGCTTCTTATGTTTATTAAATTTGTGATGAGAGATAATAAGTTCTACACTTTGGAAGATTGGTATGTTAGTTCTGAGTGGTATGAAACTTAGACAGTTGTAACATGCAATTGAAATACCTCCCCCTTTTTGTGTAGTCTGTCACACTGAATTATATTGTAGCTAGGGGATAGAATTGCGGAATCTTTTATATGGGGTTTTAGCCATGTTTCCGTAATCATGGTAATATTTGGTGAGTACTGAAGAAACCATACTTGTAGGTCTGTAACTTTATTTAGATCACTATGAATGTTAATAGAAATAAGGAAACATTTTGTGGGCATTGTATAGGAGTAAGGGTCAGAGGATGGTGGAATGGATGAAGGTTAGGGGCCAGGGCTAGGATGAGTGTCAGCACAAAGAACAATTTTAGAGAATAGAGGATTAGGATTAGTTAGTTTTTCTTTTATATATTATATGAATTTATTCCAGGTTATATCAAAGTGAACTGAGTGCTTAGATGTTTTGTATTTGAAAAGGTGAGTAAGTTGGAAATTAAAAATTTGAGGAAATAGATATGAAGAGGGGGTTAGCCTGAGTATAGTTAGGGTGGCTGGTAGAGTGTGTGTAAAGTGTGACCATAACATGGTAGGTAGTAAAGTGACCTAAAATGAATAGTAGAGATATGAGGATGAAAAAGGATAACATGGTAGATAGAGAGGACTATGGAGTAGTTAAGGGGAGCTTATAGTTGAATGAAAAGGACAATATGTTAAAGAAGAAGAAAGGAAGGAAGTAAGAAAATAGATGAGAGTAGAAATGGCTTTCTGGAGATTGTAGACAGGGTGGTGTCTTACTATGGAGATGGAGAAAGGTTACGATTTTAACAGGTTAAGATTTTAACAGAGTATAATCAGTCAGAGACATGTAGAATATATTGCAGTATGGTAGGGTGAAATTGTGTAGAATGACTCAAGGGAATTATAAATATTATCTGAAGGCACCTAAAAAGTTAATAGAACAACAGGAGATCTGACCACACAAAATATGCAAGCAAACACAGATGTGGTGTCTTACCCATGCAGTGACCATTGGGCTTACTGCAGTTGTAGTCATTGGGCAACTGCCTGAATTGCACTTATTAAAATTGGTTGCTGACTAAGTATAATGCAAAATATCAGACTGAGACAACAAAGACCTTTCAACTCTTGCACCTGGCACCTATGTATAAAGGGTTATATATAAATTAAAATTTTTGAGTCCGCAGTGGAATATCATGGAGCAATAATAAGATTCTAAGGTACAAAATGCACCTAAGACTGCTATTGTACATTAAGAGATTTCTGTCGGCTCATTATGATGACATCACATTAGCTGCTACCGACATGAAGTCTGTCTGAGCCAAGTTACAGCTATGTAAAATCTTTTTATTAAAGAACAAAATAAATGTGATTTTTACTTCTTATGTATAACAGCTCATTAAGGATGTGTTTTGGCCAGTGTATCCTACATCCTGAGCAAAAGTCCTAAAAACCACCCCCATGGAAAATGAATACAATGCATCTTGCCAGATTATGCCAGTAAAATGAGTGTGAATGCCTGTGTCTAACAGGCAGTATTTCAAACCAGTTTGACAGTTTTTGATAACTCTTTCAGGGCATTGTCCTCGGAAGTTGAGATATAAAATGTGCCTAAGAAAACAATTTTAACATCAAGAATTTACATACTGCCTAAAGTTGTAAACTCAACAGTTGCAAAAGCGGTAGCAATTCCAAATGACAACATATCAATCAGTAGTGTCCAACTCTAAGAAGGGTGGTGAGAAAAAAGTGAAAAAGGTAATTTAATCATGGTTATAAACAGACTTTAATATCAAAAATATTTTGGTTATTAGAAGCTCTATGTACAGAGGTTTGTTTAAATATAAGTTATTTTATGATTATATATTTGTAGATATATTTTTTTTCATTTTATTAATATATGGTTCTTTAAATACTTGTTTATGATATAGTCATGTGACCTTTGAATTTTCTGATTTAACATGGTGATGTGAATTATGCTACATTCTGATGAAGTCCTCTGTTGTGATTTGGATGAAAGTGATCAAAGTTTTTAATGTTTTTAATTAATGTTTGCCTTAATTCATTGGTTCTGATAATGTGCATGGCTTGGTGGTAGTTTTACAGAGTTTGTTTTCCTTAAAGTTGTATTTACCACTACCACTTTGGTTTCTTCAGACCACTGAATTTAACACATGGCACCTGCTAATTAAAAAAAAGATTTTCTGGTAAAATATACATAATCTATACTTCTGATGAAGTAACAACCCAACAATAAACCCTGGCATAAAACCATACCAAAAAACAGGGAGGATGGAGCAGCTACTATAGCAGTGATTATTTGAACATCTACTGTTACGGTTAAGTTAACTTATCTGGCTGTCCTATGTTTGTCATAGCGATCAGTGCAGTGGTAGCCTTATCTATAAGGGTAGTTTACTTTAGCTAAATATGTTTATGAGATGGAAGGAGAACAGTCCAGAAGCTCCTGGAGAATGCTTCTAACAAAGCTTGATCTGGACTTAGAGAAGGAATCAAGCTTTTAGTGCTTTGTAAAAAAGTGTGCAAGGACCAAGTAGCAGCTTTTAGAATACTTCTAGATTTAATCATTTCCAAAAAGTCATAGATGAAGCCAAGGCCTCGTAGAGTGGGCCTGGACCCTGACTGGAATAGTTTTGCTGTGGTGAGTATAACAAACGATAACAGCTTTGGACAACCATTTGGAAAGAGTCTGTTTTGACATAGGTAGTCCCTTCTTACTTTCACAAGAAATGAACACTTGATCTGAAGATATGAAATATTTAATTCTGTCAAGATAGTACCTGAATTGTCTGTGGACATCCAAAGTATGGAGTATCATTTCTCCCTCATTTTTAGGTTCTGGAAATAAAATGAGGAGATGGATAGTTTAGCTTAAAGTAAACTTGTATATCACTTTAGGCATAAAAGAAGAATTAGTTCTCAAAGAAATTCTGACTCTATGGAAAATAAGATAGGGTTGACTCACCATAACAGCTTGCAATTCAGATACCCTTCTTGCAGAGGTCAGAACAATCAGTAAAACTGTTTTCCATATTCAGAACCTCAAGTCAACTAGATTAGCTGGTTGAAATGGAGCAAATATTATCTTCTCTAACACAAAATTAAGATCCTAAGGAGGGGTCACCAGTTTTCTTGGAGGCCTGTAATGCAAAACCCCTTTCAAGAACATTTTGACATGAGTACATTGAAAGAGAAGGATCCAGTGGCAGACATGCTGAAATGGCCAGTAAATGAATCTTGATATAGGAATAAGAAAGAACATAGGATAGTAACTCATAGAAATATTGTAGAACCAGAGAACAACTAGCACTGAATGGGTGCTGGTTATGTTGTTGGCATCAACTAGAAAACCTTTTCCATTTTCTAATATATGATTTTCAAGTAGCAGGCCTTCCTGCCTCTATTAGTACTCTTTGCACATCCTTAGATAACAGGTGCCTAAAAAGAATTAAGAGCCTATTATTCAGGTAGTCAATTGAAGTTGATTGATGTTGAGCTGTATCAAACACCCCTGTTCTTATTGCAATAGGTCCAGTCTGTAAGGAAGCTTGTGGTAATTGCCCCTGGCCATTTCCAAAAGATGGGAGAAGTACAGTTGCCTGAGCCAGAAGGGAGTCACTGCAATGATCTTGGGGGATTTCTTTTGACTCTTTTGAAGCAGGGAGGGAGAAGGGAGGAGCTATTGTCTCCACCAAAAGATTTATGTTCTGACAAACCTCAGCACTGGGTTTTGATGCTGGGACCAAATAGATTTCAGATACAACTGTATCTTTCTCGCATGTAGTCGTGCCAAGGGGTATCATGCAAATCACAGATAACATGAGAACCAAAATCCTGAGGTATTCTCTCTCAGTGACCAAGGTCTGAGTAGAAAACCTTAGAAATAGATCTAGATAAAGATCTATTTTTTTCCTGCAGAAGAAAAGCTCTTTGACCTGAGGTGTCTATTTGACATCCCAGGAACACAATCTTGTGTGAAGGAGTCAAGGAAGACTGTTGAATGTTCTGTTGGAATCCCAGCTTGTGTAAGAGATCTGTCACCCAAGAGAGATATTCTTGACACTTTACAAAAAACATAAGCAAGTCATCTAAATATGGAAAAATATGGATACCCTGTAGCCTGCAATGAGCTATAACTGTAGCTAGACACTTTGTGAGCACTCTTGGTGCAGTGGATAGTCCAGAGGGTAAGGCAGAGAACTGATTGTGTGATCCAATCACACAGATCTTAAGAAACATCTGAAGTCTGCCTGAATAAGGATATGATGATAAGCATCTTTTAAGCCTAGTGTTACCAGAACACTTGAAAGAGGGAGAAGAGGTAGCCGGTCGTGAAGTGACATCATTTTGAATTTGGGCACTATCGCAAACAGGTTTAGGAAAGTAAGATCCAGAACTGGTCTCCAAGCATTTTCTTTCTCTGGAACTAGGAACATCTTTGAATAAAACCCTCTCCCTACCTAGGAAGGAGGAACTTGTTCTATCACTCCTTGGAACAGCATGTGATGAAGAACCAGGAGGAATAAAAGAGTCTGATCTACAAGATGAGGAATGACCCCCTGGAAAGGAGGAATTTCCTCTCACTGCCATCTGTAACCTTGATGTATGATTTTCAGAACCCATTTGTCTGAAACAATCTGTTACCAAAGAAGAAATAGAAATTTGGACTTTCTGGAAGAAAAAAAAGGGGCCAGGGTTGGAGGGGGACACGAGGTATCTTAAATAGTCAGTCAGACTTGTTGGACTGCTCTTGGTTTTGGGATGTTCAAGATGCTTCTATGTTTGGCCATTGAATTCAAATTTCAGTGAATGGCTAATCACAGAATGTTAAACACCCAATGTGGAAATTATTGAACAAGCTTATCTTTGAAAATAATACCACCGAATGGCTATAGTTGGCCAACATCACGAATGGCCCTCATAAAAACACCTTGTCCACCAAGGTGGGGGGGGTCCTCCCCAACACCCAGCTCTTCATACCCCTCCCTAACTATATATACCAACTCTGAGTTTGCACTACAGTGGAGAATAGGGCAAATTTATAAAAAGGTTTATTTAGCTTACCTTACGCATCTCGATACTTCCTGGTTGTTGGCTACTTGATGGTATTATTTTTGAAGACAAACTTCTTTGGTAATTTACACATTTGGTGTTTAACATTCAATGATTAGCTGCTCACTGAAATTTTAATTCGATGGCTGAACATAGACCCATTTAAGAGTTTTTTTGGAATCCCCTTGTAATTTGTTCTTAAATATCGATTTACCTGTATTTTGTGTTATTTATTTATTTATTTATGTTTTTATTTACATGTATTTTTGTTGTAACTGCTTATTCTGTTTTTTTTTTTCTTTGTCAAAAATGGATGAGGAATTTGAAAATCTCTTGAAAATTTTGGAAAAGGAGGGCTGAAAAATCTTAGAGATTTCCAGGATCAGGTTGCCCCTTTCATCACTCTTTGTGATCTGCTGTGCAGCAGAGGGGACAAACAGTAAATCTCTCTGCAAGGGAGAATTTAAAATATCTTTAACATCATCTGTTAGGTTTTGAGAATGCAGCCATGCAAACCTCCTCAAAACAGTACCAGTGGCCATTTCCATGGAAGAAGTATCAACAGAGTCATACACATGCTGTAAACAATGAGAAACTCCAGATAAAATGTTCTTTTAATTTCACAAGTTATCAGAAAGAGTAGCATTGGAATTAACTAAGTACTTAGTGGCAGTAGGATCAACTAAATATATAGCTGCTGGTTCAGGTTTGGGAATAGTGCATAAATATTTAAAAGACTGAGGAACTTTATACATCTTATCTGCCTTTTCAGGGGTAGCTGGCTAGCTATCAGAAAAATTGTAGGCAGTATCACACACATTTTCTAAAGCAGACAGAACAGGAGGAATTGGTGTAGGTTCTGGAAAATCATTCTATAACAACTTGTAATATTTCCTGAGGGGCTGAGAAACCTCAGTGTTCTCCTAATGAAAACACACAATCTAGCAATAATCTCAGAATAAGAGAACACCCCACAGGGAGAATCAGATACTGAGTTCTCCGAGTCTGAATCAGAAATATGAGGGAATAAACCTATATCCGTCACTGCCTCTTCCTGTTAGGATTCGGAATCTTAAATCACTTCAGGAAAAGAGGAGTTTCACTTTTACCAGGAACTACTTTACAAGGAGGATAAATAGCCTGAATTAAACCCTGAGTCAAACCCAGTAAACTACTCCTATCCAAAGAAAATTGAGGAGGAGTAGATATATGCTTGGTGTTCTGATTCCTTTTGACAGGAAAAATGAGGCCAACTTTGTTATTAATGGCAGCAGCAGCTTCCCCATGGATGGGCACAGGATTCTGACACACAGGGAAGCTTTTTCTGTTCCCTCTCCCAGGACTAAAAAGAGTGATTTTCCTTTGCCCAGTGAGGGGACCCTAACAGCTGTAGAAGTTATGGTTAACCCCTTGTCCATAGTGGATGTATGTGCTACACCAGTGGGTTCTTGGGTAAAAGCTGAGTGGTCTGAGGTACAACAAATGGTCACAGCAAAGTCACCCACCTATTGTTGAGACAAATTGCTGGCCTGCTGTGGTGGCAAAGGCTACTTGCTTAATTTTTTTTTATTTTTTGTAACTGGAAGATTGACTGACTGTGGGACTGGTAGTCTATTCCATGATCAAACTGAATATGGTGCCTCTTTCCTGGGGAAGACAAGCAGCAATTGCTGCTAAGCACTACTAGTCCCTAAAAGTTACTTTTTTGACAGAAAAACACAGTAAAAAGCACTTCAAAACAATATGCCAGCCCATTAAAAATAAAATAAACATGATTTCTCCACAGAAAAAAAATGTTTTCATTTACTTTACACCACTTTTAAACAGAAAGAAAAAAACAAGTGGTCCATTTAAAAGTAAGTTATTCTTGAGACAGTCCATTAAAACACAACACTTCTAGCTTTAATAATACTTTCCTGAAGAGGAAAGTAGTAAAACATGAACAAAATTTAGAAAATTTAATTTTTTTCACCAAAGGGAACTTATCTGTCCAGCAAAGGAAAGCACAAGCAGACCGTTGATCCTCAAAAGCCTCAGAGGAGCATACCCTTTGGCAGCAGTCAAGCTCTAAAGGGCTTAGCACCTAAACTTGTCTTTTAGGCAGCTCAGCTCAAGCTGCATGACAGTGTGGGCATATGGAAAGTGCCCTTAAGCTTTGGAAGCTGGCCAGCTATTATATAATTGCCAGGATATAACCCATATAGCTAAGGCTACTGTGGCAGTGATCAATCTGATGGACATATATGTTTTTTATTTCTAAACTAAAGGCAACATAATAAAGTTATAGCATTGATTTGGGTTTCATTCCACCACCCTGTGAAGACATATACTCAGAATTAAATTTAATATATTATAACTTGGCAACCTGGTAAAATGTTAATGCCCATATAGGCAAATTCATAAATATTATTACTACAGTGTTATACCTCTAAAACTGTTTGCATTTTTTCTTTTTAACACCTTTATTGAATTATCACTTGTAACACAGGTACGTTTACATTTATATAAAAGCAATCAAACTATTAACAAGTTAAAATTAACAAACATTATGCTTCACATGTATTTCTATATATAATATAACCTAAGCAAGATTGCATAAATTATTCAATTCCTGCCCCCCTTTTTAAACATCTTTATTAAACCATGACTTATGACATAAGCAATCATACATTTCTGAAAATGAAAACAAATCACACCAACACAATCCTAGTTGCAAGCATTTCACATCACAAACCATAATGACATACTCCCAGTTGCAAACATTATACATCACGTATAATCTACCCAATCATTTTCAGTCAAACATTACATAGCTCATTTAAGTTCTGCCTTCTTTTAAACCTCATTCCTTCTCTGTATGTAGTGTTCCCAGAATTCTCATTTTTTTTCCTGTGTAGTTTCCTCCTACCATTTTCTAAAGATCTCAGTTCCAGTTGTTTTATTTCTGTTACTATATTCCCTAATTCTAATATAGTTGGTTTAGATCTTGATTTCCATTTTCTAGCAATTGTTTTTATTTAGCAGCCACCATAACTAAAGACAGCAAGGCCTTACCATGTCTAGACAATTCCGATTCTGTATCACAGCTCAGAAAAATCATCTCTCTTGTCACACCAAACTGCCCACCCAGCATCTTCGACAGTGCATCCCGCAGGGAATCCTTCAAGTCCACTAACCCACTACATTCCCAGAAAATATGCTCCCATTTGCCTCTTTCTTCCCTGTCATTCCTCCAACATTAGCTGTCTACCTGAGGAAAAAAAATTCTGGAGTCTACTTGGGGTATAAAAATATCTATATAAACATTTCCAAGCAAAAATCCTAAATCTTCTAGATTTTGTTGCATATTTGGGAGACATACATATATCCTCCCATTGTTTCTTATTGAGTTGCTTATCCAATCTCTCATCCCAATCCTTTCTAACTTTCTCTGATTGATTCTTATAGTTATCATTTAATCTCCAACCTGCAATTGAAATAAATTCTTGTCATCTTCCCATTTTATCATCTTTCCCCCTCTAGTTATTTGTTCCCAATACCTTTGTTCTTTTGCCAGTTTTCTCTAATAAATTCCAGCCCCATCTTACCAATTGTCTATATCCCTAATTGCAGTCATCCCTATTGGCAGAATCTCTTTTCTTCATTGCTGTGTTGGCTTAGAAAACTGTTTGCATTTTTAGTTCAAATTTGGGTATTCGGTTATAAAATATTTTAGATTGTGCTTTTAGGTGTTGCTGTAATAGAACAGCTGCATGTTGGATTTCTGAGTAGCAAGTCACAGCAAGATAACATCCTTGTTGTGTTGTACATTCTTTACTTATACCTTCACAACTCATCCACATCATGTATTTTATACCATTCATTCTATAGGTCATCATTTACTGTATCATGTCATGATATGACATCTTAGGAGTCAGTACAGTTTTGACCTCCACCACTGGGCTGAATGTTATGAATCTCTCCTCCTGCAACCTAAGACAGTTTGCACACGCTGGGTTAAAATGTCTTTCCAGTCTTGCTATTTTAGTAAAGTTTATAGTGAATCATTTTCTTCCCAGTTCTTCACTTGGACTAACAGATGTGCAGTTGATGCACCTGCTAATCAACCCATAGACACTAGCTCTAGCTATATCAACTTTCTTGTCATTTTTCACACCTGTATATTGGCATAAAGAATATGCAGTGTCAAGGTAACCATGTAAAGGAGACTCACAGATGGAGATGTTTGTAGTTCAAGACTTTACTGAAGAATGATACCCACCCTCCTCCTCTCTATCACATGACTCACTTCCTTTCAAGCAGAGGCTCATAGAGGCACATTTTACTAATCACTTAACTTCTGTATGTGACAGCATCTTATAGGTTCATAGGTTAATAGGTTGGTACTAGGCTATCAGCTTAAGGGCCTATACAAGCCTAGCCATAGCAATTCCCTGGATATTTCTTCCCACATTATTTACTTCCCTGGACCCCTGTCTAGCAGGGTGACTGACATGATCATACAGTAACACACAAATCACTAAGAACGCTAAAATTTAATAAGAAGCTTTCGGGCTATCCACCCTTATTCAGCACATAAAAATCAATGAAATTTCCAGTTTTTAAACAGAGGTTCACTTAAAATCACGTGATCTAGCCAGCCTACCAGTACTATCGTTTTATGACAAACAAATGTTAATATCAATTTACATCACATACATTCCAAAATTTATATATATACACATAAACATAAAATGTCATCCTACACAAAACAAATAAAATAAATGAAACAATATAAATCAAATCAAATGTTATCTCTCTGTCTTTTTACCAATACTGGCTTTAGACTAACAGTACTATTTAAGCCTGGCAGTGAGTCTGCCTGCAACCTAATGATCCATTCATATTCTCTCAATTCAAGCTCATTATTTACATCACCCCCTCTTAGATTTGTTGTTATTACACTTATACCCCTAAACTTAAATGTATGTGCACTAAATTCCAGAATATGTTTAACTGATCACTGACATGATCCCCAGGCTGAATTTCCTATCTTCCATCCAATTGCCAACGTTCCTTTTGAAGAGGGCTAAGGAGGTGCTCGGCTTGACATGTATGGGCAGTCTATTCCAGAGTATGGGGAGTCTCTGGGTCAGGAACCTATCCCTCCGGCATGTTTTGTTCATTGTGAAATATCCACAGGGTTTAGATCCCTGGAGAATGTGGCTCTGAGGGATTGGGATTTCTTTAAGTGGAGCATGTCCAACAGCTCAGAGTTTGACATGGCCTTGTATGTTAAGCAGAGATCACCTCTGAGTAGTCATATGCCACAGAGTATAGCTAGAGTTTTTTTAGACGGTCAGCATTGGGCATCTGCCTTAGGCCTGTGATTCTTTTAGTAAGGTATTTCTGCAGCCTTTCCAACTGTTGCAGATGTCTTGTGAGGTACATGCCAAACGGGGCGTTGTACTCTATAATGGGTCTAATGAGGGATGAGTACAGTGAGACAATGACCTCCTTTTTTCTGGATGAAAAGCACTTAGTGATGAAGTGTGCCACATAGAAGGATTTCCTGACTGTTGTGGCGATGTGGTTATCGAAGGTGAGACCACTGTCCACCTGTGTCACTAAGTCTCTCATCACACTTTTGGTGTTTAGTATACTGCCACCTATGCGGTAATTCATGGGTACATGTTTTTTCACAAAGGGGATAACTATACATTTCTTGTCATTAAGCTTGAGCCCATGGCTCTGGCACCAATCATCTGTTTCTGTAAGGCCCTTTTGTAGAATATCCACATCATTTGGGGATTCAATAATGGCTCCCAGTTTGAAGTCATCTGCGAACTTTGTTAGCCAGAGTCCTTTAATGTTGGCCTGTACTTCAGACAAGTAGATGCCAAACAAGAGCACTCCCAGGACTGAAACCTGAGGTACTCCACTTGTCTGGAGCTGGATTTGGAGTCAGCTACTTTTACAGTGTGGGTTCTGTCAGTAAGCCAGTTGTCAATCCATCGAGTGCCATAAGGATTTATGGCCAGCTTAGTAAGTTTATCTATGATTCCAGAGTGGGGGATGGTGTTGAAGGCACTGGCGAGGTCCAGATAGGCTGTGTGGATCGCCTTACCCTCATCCTCAGCACTGGAGACTGATTTGAAGAAATCAATCAGGTTCAGGAGACAAGATCAGCCCTTCATGAACCCAAACTGGGTGGGGTCCAGTGTTTTGAAGGTTGCCAATGTCTTGGTTTATAAGTTCCATGATAATGCGTTCCATGCCCTTGCAGATCAGGCTCATCAGAACACATTATATGTATATATATATAAAATATATATATATATATATATATATATATATATATATATATATATATATAAAAAATATAAAAAGAATATATATATATATATATATATATATATATATATATATATATATATATATATATATCTCACTATATATATATATATATATATATATATATATATATATATGGATCTACTTTCAATGAATGAAAGTACGATCCACCAAATCTTACTTACCCGATCTTCATCTACCGAAACATCATTTAAAAGAAACAACGAACTGCCGAATTCCTTTCCAGGGAAAGGAACCACTTGACCACCATGGTGAACTGTGCCCTCTCCCCATGTTGTGCAATCTCAGAGTTGGTATATTTAAGTACGGGGAGGTGGGGGGTGAAGCCCCCCACTTTGGTGGGCTACGTTGCTTTCTGTTGTGTTTCGTTTGAATTGTGGTCCAGTGGTTCCTTTCCCTGGGAAAGGAATTTGGCAGTTCATTGTTTCGTTTAAATGAAGTTTCAGTGGATAACTATCGGGTAAGTCAGGTTCGGTGGATAGTACTTTCGTTCATTGAAAGTATATCTATATATATATATATATATATATATATATATATATATATATATATATATATAGATAGATAGATATAGATATAGATATATCTTTAGGGTCTATATCACCACATCAACACTTCAGTTCTTCGAATACCAAAACATCGACACTTAAAGAGCAAAATACGAAAAGTACAAATGGGCACTTACACAAATTTTTTACCAGGGAAAAAAATTGCTTGGCAATTATCGGGAATTTGCCCTTTTCTCCACTTTAGAGCGATCTTGGAGTTGTTATATTTAGTTAGGGAGGGTGTGGGAGGCAGAGCCCCCTGCAGTGGGAGGTGTGGAGGGCAAGGCCCCTACTTGATTAGGGTTTGCAAGTTTGTTTTGTTGTTGGTTGGCCTAGCAAATTTTTTCCCTGTGAAAAAATTTGCGGATGTGGCCATTTATAGTTTTGTATTTCGCTCTTTAAGTGTCGACGTTTTGGTGTTCAGAGAACTGAAGTGTCGATGTGGTGATATAGACCCTATATATATATATATATATATATATATATATATATATATATATATATATATTGATATATGGATCTACTTCATAATACCAAATTAACAAATCATCGAACCACAGATCATCGGAACACCAAAACAATGAAAGTTCAAAACATCTAAAAGTCAGAACAGCAAAGCCCAAAACATTGAATTTTCAAATACATACAGTACTTACTACTTCCTCCAAATCAAAACAACACTAAAAGTAACACAAACTTTATTTAATATCTCTGCAAAGGGCCAAACCCCCCTGCACACCCCCTGCAAATTAAATATACCAACTCCGAGATCGCACTACAGTGCAGAAAAGGTAAATTTTCCAATCCCTGCTGTGCCGTGATATCCACACAGAATATCCAGATAAGTTCACAAAGATACACCGTTCAGTCCACAAAACACCTAAATACTTACAACATACATATTTCCTCTCCTAGTCACTTTGGCACTTCAAAGCCAAAAACACAACTTATCTTACAGAGATAAAGCTAACCTACAACAATAAAAACTTACCATTTTACTATAACGTTTCACTATACAACCTAAAAGCTGTTCAGCAGCATTAAACGTAATGTCTGCCATGTTTCTTCACCACAAGACAACACTTCTTAAAGTGATACCACAGCATTCACGCACTAAACTTACCATTTATGACATTACGGCAGTGAATTTTATCAACTTTCAATGTTTTGTAAATGTGACATTATAGTCTCTACGTCATGGGAGATGACGATATGGTAATTCGATAATTTCAAGTATATATATATATATATATATATATATATATATATATATATATATATATATATATATATATATATATATATATATATATATATAATTTTTTCTAAGAAGAGAAATGTGTGATCAGTCCATTAAGTGTAAGATGGTCAGTGCATATTTCTTCATGCAGAGGACTGCTCTGATCTGGATTCCACAGTGTCATTATCGTGGTTCAGTAATAAGTTCTGGCAGCATGACTGTAAAAGTATTGCAGCTGATATTCCTTTCCTAATTACCGCTTTGTAACTGCATTGTATTAATCATGTTTAATTTGTGTTTCTTGCTTCATTCAAGTAAGTGAGTGTTAAGGCATCGCATAGTTTAAGGGATGCATGTGGAATACGGTTCAGTTTACTTAAACCTAAAATTAAGTAACTTCAGGTATATATTCTGGTGCTCTGGTACTCATATTTGATGAAGACATTCTATATGCTGTCATGCACTCCTGCTTTCAGCACCATTTAGTGCAGCATGTCCATGGCTTTTCAACGTCATTTAACACAAGTGGAATCACACACACCCACTCATAAGACGTGCAGTTCATAGAGATCAGCTAAGCTGATTGCATAAGAAGTGAGTAAATGGGCCACAGTTCTCAACAGTAGTTATAGAGCCACCATATGTAACTGTGCTCAGCCAAGTTTAGTGGCAATTATAGGTTCATAGGTGGTTACTAGGCTAATTTATCCAAGGTACCCCAATTGTCAATACGTAGGTGAGTGAAGTTCGCAGGGATAAGCCTAATACCGACTGCCTCTGTCCCTGAGGGACATGCGTGCCACCAGAGGTGAGATTATATGATTACCCATCCATTGATCTAGGCTGTGCTTGACGATGGTCAGGGAGGGGCTTTGCTCTTGTGAATGGGAAGCTTGTTCCAGAGAAGGGGCAGTCACTGGGAGATAAATCTATCTTTCCAGCATGATTTGTTCATATATCTGAGGCTAGGTTAAGATCCCTGGAGCCAGTGACCCTTGTACAGTTTGATTTGTGAATATGTAACATTTCCATCAGGTCCAGGTAAGAGAATGCCCTGAAGCCAGACATAGATCACCCTTTAGAAGCCTGTAGGAGATAGAATACAATAATAGGGTTTTTGTGTACCCTGTATTTTCTTGGTGAGAAACCACTGTGGTGTGTCCAGCTGTTGCAGGAATCTGTTGTGGTACATGCAAAAGGGTGCATTTTACTAATTAAATGGTGTGATGAGAGTCAAGTACAATGGAATTAATGTCCTTAGATCTAGATGCCATGCGTTTACTTATGAGATGTTCCACATAGAAAGACTTCCTCAGTACTATAGATACATGGTGGTCAAAGATCAGATTGCTTTCAACCTGAGTACTTGGGTCTCATACCACTGGGTGTACTCTTAGAGAGTGCTGGTTATATTGTAATTTGAGGGGGTGTTAGCTTTCCCAAAGGGAATAGCGTACTGACAAACAACATCATTGTCTGGTATGGAAATTGCTCTCAAGCCGATTGGAAGGCACTGGATAAGATCATTAAACAAGCCACAAAAATCATTAGCTCCAACCTTCAGTCCCTACAGGACATATATTCAAACAGATGATATGGCAGAGTCCAAAAACTACTGAGGGATATACATCATCCGGCCTATGGACTGTTCAAACTCCTGCCAACAAGGAAGCGCCACAGAAGCATTAGATGCAGGACATCCAGATTCCATAACAGCTTCTTCCCACATGTTATCAGACTGCTGAACAACAAAGCCATAGCCTAACCTGCTAAATGGGTAAACAAACATTATTTATGTGCAGTATGTCATTGTTATCTACACAGCTCACTTTACACTTTATACTTTATTGTGTTTATTTTTAGTATCTTATTTTTGATTTTTATTTCAGTATTTTTAAATTATTATTATTAATCTTCCTTCTGTAAACTATAATTCATATGGTACGAGCCCAAGTATCGAAATTTTGTGCAGTGACATGCACGTTTTCCTCTGTGTTGATCTGTATGACAATAAAGTTTACTTTGACTTTGACTTTGAATTATGCATTTTTTAACATTAAGCTTCAGACCATGGCTGTGGCACCAATCATTAGTCTGAGCTGCAGTACACTGGTATTTTGGGGAGCTCAGTGATTGCTCCCAATTTGCTGTCCTCAGCAAACTTGGTCAGTCACAGGCCATTCACATTTGCCTGGACTTCTGAGAAATAAATTCAGAACAGTAATGGGCCCAGCACAGAACCCTGTGGTATGCCAGTGGTATGCCATTGATGACTGACCTTTTGCTAGATGTGGATTCGCCCACTTTGTCAGCATGATTCCTGTCAGTGAGCTATTTAGCTTCCAGTGTAGTGATGTATAGGTTAATTTCCAATTGAGTAAGTTTGTAATACTAGCATGGGGAATTGTGTCAAATGCCTTGGGCGGGTAAAGGTAGGTAGTATGCCCAGTCTTTCCATTATCCATGGCCTTGGCGACCTACTTGAAGAAGTCAACCAGGTTTAACAGACATATCTACCCTTAATGTGTCCAAACTGGGTTGGGTCCAGAGTCTTTGATGATAAGGTCCATAATGATTCTTTCCATGTCCTTGCAAATTAGACTAGTGAGGCTTATGGGTCTATGATTCCCAGGCTCATTTGATGGTCACACTTTGTGCAGAGGGATGAATGTTGCTGTCCTCTATTCTGACAAATCATGGCCAGTCCAGAGGCTATGGCTAAAAAGGGATTCAAGTGGGTCTGCTAGGTCATGTTTTAATTTTTTAAGAGGCAACTTGGAATGTTGTCTGGTCCCATAGATGCCATGGTTTCAGCCTTAGAGAGTGCAGTGATGTCCTGCACTCTTGTGATAATAGACTGAGGAATGTTGTCAGGTATACTTTGGGAATGACCGGTGGAGACAAGGGCATGAAATTTGATCCAAATTTGTCATCTAGCAGGTTGGCTATTTCCTTCAGTTGAGTATGGGTGGTGCCATCCATAACCAGCTCTGTGCATAGCTTAGTATTTCTCTTAAGATTTGAGACATAGTCCAAAAATGCCTTATGATTTTACGTAGCTAGGGAGGCTATTTTTGTTTTGTAGTTTGCTTTGGATGACCTGACTGCATCTCCAAATTACGTGTTTAGACTAGTGAGAGATTTCTTTCTCTGCTGAGTCAGTTCCTTCTTGTTTTTGGACATTAGTTTCTTTTATTGTATAGCCTGTTTATACTACAGGTCCACCAGGGTTGCTTTTTTTTCTGGCAAGACCTGGTTTTAATCTGGTCAGTACAGTCTAGTCTATACAGTTGCTTAAGTGGGTATACAGGGTGGTGGTGTACACTTCTGCATAGGAGTCCATATTCTTCATGCTTGAGGGTTCTTTGTAGTTTCTTATGGCATCACTTAGTGGGGGTAATTTGTCTTGAAAAACTTCTTAAGCATTTTTTAACTTTATGGGGTATCTGGCCTTATAATTATTTCAAAAGAGACTGGTTTATGGTCACATCACACCAAAAAGGACATCACGGTGGGGGGTGAAATGGTCCTCCATGTTAGCGAGTACTGTGTCTAAGGTATTTCAACCTCTTGTGGGTGTGCTGACTAGCTGTTCCAGGGCATTTGCATTGACAAAGTCCAAGAACCTCTGAGCCAACACACTTGTGGTCGTGTATGTTTCCTAGTCACTGTTAGAATAATTAAAATCACCCAAGAGTAAGATGTTGTGCTGCATGGTAAGTTATGCTAGTAAGTCCAGGTACACAGTATGTTTTTTCTGGTTCATTGTGGGAGACTTATAACTAGTGAAGATGTGGGAGGGAATTTTGCCAATGAATAATTGGACTTGGAGTAGTTTGAAACAGTCATAGTGTTTGACTAGTCTGGACGTGTACTTATCCTTAAGGAAGATGGATGCACTTCTCCTTTCATTATTTCCCGTTCAGTTTGTGGTCTGAACGTATGGAAGGTGTTGTAGCCTAGTATGGGTGGGGTGCTTTCCATGGCTTTGAATCATGTCTCAGTGACTACAGAGGCATCAGCATATTCGAAGGTGATGAGTGCTTCCAGGGAGTGCAGTTTCTTGTTTAGACTCCTAGCATTGAGCAGCAGTACCTTGAGTTTATCCTGAGAAGAATCTATTATGTTTGGAGGATGGTTATTTTGACATTGCCTAAAAAATGCGCAATAGGAGTGGCTAATTCCTTTGCCACTATCCAAAAGCCTAGAGGACACAGGTGCAGACCAGATGTAGACCATCTCTGGCAAAGCAGCGTGGTCTATTGACCATGTCCTCCCAGGCTGACAGATATTTGATCCCCTTGGACTGACATCAGAAGCAGAGTCAATTGTTAAAGTCAGTCATTTTTTGTTTGTACCGTGGCATCATTCTTGGTGATGGCAAAATCCTGTTCAAGGCTAGGTTCATACCTACCAATGACACATAATCTGAGATCTCAGGTCATGTCTCTCTTCATATAGTCCAAGAATACCCACATGGGCTCACACCCACATGGACTATGACAGAGTCATACTGGTACTTGTGGTTGAGTGACCTGAGTGCATAAATGACCTGATGGATCCTGGCACTTGACAAGCAGCTCACCATAACCCTCTCCTTATCCAGCCTAGTGAGGGGGACTTCCATGTTTCTCACTATGGAGTTATCTATGACCAAAACATCTGGTTTGGTGGTGCTATGCCTTAATGGCTTGTTGTCAGTATTATTATGCGTTTTGGTTGATATTTGCTTTATTGTGTTTTTTTAAGGCAGCATTTAGGAGGCCTCTGGGTTTTGGGTAGGTTACCAGTGAGTACCTCCATATATTTGGGTTTATGTGTCAAGTCCTTATTAATTATCGGAAGTGATGTGTGGATGCTGACAACCTGTTTGGCAATAGATATGTCTCTATATCTGCAGAAGCATATCTGTGGCAAGCAGGAATACAAATCAAACCAGAAATGCACAAAACTCAGGCAGCAACTGAGAGTGCCTAAAAAAAGAGAACGAATATAAGGAAAAGGAGCAGGTGAGAAGGCAAGAAATGTGGAAAAGGCATAAATATATTTGTAATTACAGAAAACTCTGGGAGAAACCTTATGTTGAACAGGATCTAATGCAGGAATGGCTAATGAGAGGTGAATTTAAACCAAAAGATGAAAGGTTAATATTGGCGGCCCAAGATAGTGGACTACACACACATTGGTTTACAAAGTGCATTGAACATGTGGGAGAAACAGACAATGCTGGTTATGTAAAACAAAACTGGAAAGAGTTGCATATCTTGTTGCTGGTTGTGATTCACTAATGGTAGAGTGCCTGTATACTAAATAGCATAATAATGTGGCAAGACTGTTGCAATGGGGATTGTGCAAACATTACACTATTGAAGTAGCTGAGAAGCACTGGAAACATGAGCCACAGAGAATGTTTATATCACATGGAATCGCCCATTAGCAACAGTTCAAAAAAAGATGCCAGAAAACCAGATATAGTAGTCCATGAAAAGTAGACAAAAGAAGCATTAATCAATGAAATTGTGACACACAGTGATTACAGTGTCTTATGTACAGACAGGCACAAAATCATAAAGTACCATGATTTACAGGCAGAAACAAGGGCAATGTGGAAGAAGGATAGCCAAAAAATTCCAATATTAGCAGGAGCAATAAGTTTCATAAAAAATAATTTACAGTCGTATTTACATATGATACGGATACATGTAACTCCATATGAATTGCAGAAATAGTTTTGGACACATTGTGGGTGCTGTGAAGAGAACTTTTGGCTAACATCAAAGATTGAAACAATACTAATTTCATGAATTTTAATCATACCCTGACGTAGGAATCTGGTCCATTCCTATCATCTCCACGTCCATGTATACACTAGTCAGTACCTACCAGACTCAAGTAAGAAACAGTGATGGATGGGGATGAGGACAGGGTAGTGTCTGGACACATGGGGGCATAATAGGTTACCCACCATATCATTCTCAGAAAAGTACTGGAAAAGGTGTGGAGCCATAACATAAAAGAAGTCTGGCAGGCATCATTAATGTTCATCTGCATATAGGCGAACCTCATTCAAGGTCTCAGTCACACAGCACTGTGAGATCAGTATCTTTTGTATCACCTTCATCCAGTAGGCCACGCCATTGTTGTAAGTCAGCATCAAGCTCTCATGCTAGCACTTCCTTGTAGTCATGGGCACTATCACCCACATTGTCCTTGGAGGACATTGTGCATGACACTTTTAACCTACTGTAAGTCAGGGTGCACTGGGAAACTACTGAAAAGATCACATGTGACAATTCACCAGAATGTGTTTCCCTATAGTAATGTCACTGTTAAAAAAAAATAAAAGGAAATGTAAAAAGAAAAGGGTGGAGAATGTGTAGACTGCAATGTAGACTAGTATTAAAGTCGTAATCGGCAGCATGTGTTTGACTTAAGTAATGGTAGTGCTTACAATAACAGGAAAGATAATAAATTAAAAAAAAACACATTAGAAAAGGAAAACCTGCAGACTGCAAGGTAAATCAATATTAAGGGCCTTTTCACAACTGTGTTTTAGCTGAGTAACACCAATACTTGCAATAAAAGGAATGATAATACAAACAGTTTAAAAAAAGTGAAGGGGTAGGAGCAGACTGCAGCACAGAACAATATTAAGGGCCTAACTCATAGGAAAATTAATGTTTACAGGAGTAACACAAATCCCAGCAGCATTAGCACTGTTGCCGCATCACCCTCAGCACTGCACAAACAATGATTGCAACTGCTTCTATGATAGAAGAGTTGTAGTCTATGACAGAGTGAATTAATCTGATGTCTTGTACTGTAATGGAATAAAAAATATTTATTATTTATCAGAAAAGAAGTACAGAAACAGTCGAACACACCACCAGAAATGTTATGCAATTTTCGCAGGGGTGTAGCCAGGATTTTCAGATTTGTACTCACAGTTCCCTGAATGCTATCCCACCAGCATGTCATACACCATCACCATCTTGCTCTCCTCCCACCTAGATATATATATATATATATATATATATATATATATATATATATATATATATATATATATATACACACACTGCTGTCCAAGTCACAGCGCCATTTGCAATCCCACTCATCCCCCAGCAGGAAAGTAAAGGTGATAAAAGGATCAAGCAGCATAAAAATCACATTTTAAATTCTTTTATTGGGTTGCATATTACACTGATATTCATGCATAATTCTATGGTCTTTCCAGGTCTCTAATCCCTCCTCCATTGAAGTTACTCCATACTGCCTCCATTTCATCAGCGTTTATTCAGTTCTGTCTCCAGGCCAAGATTTTTCTCTTACAATTCAGACTACATTCAGTCCTCCATTTGTCAGTGATGAACATATCAGAGGAGTAATGGAACATACTGTATCGAGCTTTTTCTCTGATTCTTCCAAGCTAAGTCTTTACTGGTACCAGGAGATGTGCATGTCACTGTGCCACTCCATACCCTTCCTGATGTACCCAAATATTCCATGGATACAGAATGCTCATCTGGTCTGTTCTGTACCTGCCAACAACACAATAGTGTCAATCCCACCAACGCCTGGGAAAAGAAAGTTGCCCTTAGAATGCTTGATCCTCCCTTCCTCAGTGATCCCAGTGGCTTCCTGATCCCACTTTCAAACTCAGGTCATTGGTGACATGATTACTCATTGCTTTTCTGCTATGGAATGGCTTCTAAACAGAAATATTTGACATTAAGGTGGATTATAATTAATAATATAGCTGAAAATTCTTATGTTTAAGAACCTTATATTTCTGGTTGCCTTCGTCAACAAGAAAATACTAACATCTCACCTCTATACTACCAATAAAAAATAACCAATGCCAGTAGCATTTATGATGCTTTGAAATTTATATCCGATGACTATTTTGCTTCCGCCCCAAACTCCAGCTGTTACTTCATAGACCTGAGCAGCATGCATCCTACAATTATGTCAGTGAAGAAGAGATTAGGAAAAATAACTACTATAATTTTATCACTTGCAATTAAATACAAAAAATCACTTTCAATTACAAATAATCAATTAAATTCATAATGCTGGACCTTTGTGTTAAAATTAAGCATTAACGTGTTCATATTTAATAGTCATGACAGTATGTACTTCTTCTTCTTCTTCTTTTTTGGCTTTTTCCCGGTTAGGGGTTGCCACAGCAGATCACCTGTCTGCTCATGATTGGCAGTGGAGTTTTACGGTGTCGATTTGCCAGCCCGGTACCCAACCTTCCACAGAAGGCACACACATGCACACACTCACACCTAGGGCCAATTTAGAGTGTCCGATCCACATGACAGTATGTACTAATTAAGACAAATCAAGATTTGTTTGCTTTTGCCAGTCCTTTTTTTACTAAGAGTCAGAATGTCAGTTTGTTAATGCAGATCTTTTATGTAGGCCTTAGTGGGGGGAAAGGAGTACATTTACCACTTCTCCTACTACTGTAGACATGAACATAGGTATTTCATGAGGTGTGGTGCCTCTCACATTCTGTTAAAAGTAAATAAGGCAAGTCCCCATTATCATAGAAGGGGCACTGTATTGAAAGGTAAAGGAAATATTTCTTTGAAAGGCTAACAGCACATACTGTGAAATTCCACATGAATGACAGCTTAGAATTCTGACATGAAGAGGCTATTTTCTCCTTGAGTATTTGACCACAGACTAAAGTAAGACTACTTTTTCACAAACCAACACCAGAAGAAAGTTACAGCAGAATATTAGACAAAGGGTTGACATCTAACATTCTTTTTTTAGGCACACAATGCCTACTATACTGCTGGCCCCTTGTTTTTAGGGGAAGCAGCCAATGACGGAAGTGGAATGGTCCTGTTATTATTAGGGATGCTGACATAAGTGACATTTAGGTAAGGACAGAAATTATTTCCCTGAAATGATTTGAAAATGGTTATACTGTTATTGCTTTAGTTTCCACCAGTGATGGTGAAGTGGTTCAAATTTCAAGACAGTTTAATAAGGTGAACATCTAGAGTATTGTCTGCCATGATTATTTTTATTAACAGTCATAAAGATCCTGGCAAGACAGGATCAGTTTTGCACTAAGGGTTCATTGCACAGGGGCTTCTAACTGTCATCTTTTGCACACTCCAGGATTCCCTTAACAAAGATGGCAGATGTACAAATTCTGTCACTCTTAGTAGGTGCATTTTTGGGGATAACAGCTATAATGATCTTGGCAAGAGACGATCAGTTTTGCACTAAGGGCTTCTAATGGTCTTTTGCACACCCCAGGATTCCCTAAACAAAAATGGCAGATGCACACATGCTGCCACTGTCAGTAGGTGCATTTTTGAGAATAACAGACATTTAGATTTGTAGAGAAGACTGATTAGGAGTTTGTGGCACAGAAAATTTTGCATTCTACTGACATTCTCTTGATTTGTGAATGGAAATTATTGGCCAATGTTTATTATTGGGAACTTATGTGAATGTTTCACCTGACTACTTTTCAATATAACGTTCAATATAACGCCTTTTCTATAATGTAATATACACCCTTACTCTAACAGCCCTTTAAGTTTTCCCAACATATGCTCCCAAACAGACAGCCACTTCTGACATAAAAAAAGCCACAGTAATGTATTTGAAGTTGCCTCTGCTGCAGGGCACTCCTAGTGTTGATCGCAGAAAATGTGAATAACTATGAAAATTGTGTATTCTATTTTGGACAGTATGCAGTTCTCAACCTCAAAGTTAAGGAATTGGAGGCAAATCAAAAACAGTGAGGAAAGAAGGCAAAAAAAGCAAGAGCAAATTTAAAATATTACTCTTATATACTTAGAGATTTGCTAGAATAGCTGGTTTTGTATTATTTATTTTATTTTTATTTATTTTACATTTGTTGACCGGGAGTGTCTAGCTGAGCTATTGCCCTTTTTCAGCAGAGGCATGGGGAGAAAAGCTCCAAAGATATATGCATGCATTTTTCTGAAACTCAAATATCTGTCATTATTTACTGACTACAACAAATACTGATTTCCTAGAAATCCACAAATATTATAAGGTTGCACCCCCAAAATATGAAGAAATAATCAAGATGAGTTGAGAAGTACGATACTAGAAGCCTTGACGTCTTACAACTAAAAATAATAGGCAAAGAATCAGGGACAAAGATACAAGTACTGCAAGAATCGCTAAAAGGTTTTAAAGATTGCTCTACATACTTAGAAAGTTTCTAGAATAAAAAAGATGTTTTCATTAGCATACATTTTCTGAAGAAATATGTCTGTCATTATTTAGTGAATGCAGTATCCTTAACAATTTGCAAGAAAACACTACATTTACAAGGAACAGGCCACAAGTATGAGGAACAGTTAGGGACAGCTGAAGGCTTTGTTTAAGATGCTCTGGTTTCTTGCCAGAAATCTGCCAGAAATACGCAGGCTGCAAACAGGATTTTTAAATTGTACACAATAATGCCATATTGCCCCCTTCTCCCCACAAAATTTGCAGGTTATGCCATGACACTGCAGTGCAAAGTAATGCCATATTGCACACCTCTAAAAAGGTATAGGTCATGCTATGGTGGTGTGATATGTAGTCAATATCTTCCTGATGAATATTGTTTTCTTGGATGTACTTCTCTTTATTACACAGACTTGCTTTAGGTAACCAGTGTTGCACTGACAAGCCTAAGTACCACATCATTGTAGCCAGTCCCACAAAGATTCACTCATATTGAGTCACCCTGAATTTTCTGTAACACAATTTGGTAGCTAATTGCAGAGATGCATTCACACAAATACCAGTACACAGTATTGAAAAGTCTGTGTTATACAATAACAAAAAGGTCCTCTCCTACCAGCAACATCCATTTTCTGCGGTCATACAAGCACAAACAGTACCCTCATACATTACTATACCCAGAGTACACATATTGATACCATAAAAAAAAGTCCAGTTCACATTTCTGTAGTCAAACACCAAGAAATATACCCATTGCAGAGCTCCAGTTATAACATTATTCCAACTGCAAATAACAGGCAAGCAATATTACAATGCAAAGGTCTGGGCATAACTATGCTTTTTTACATCTGAAATAATTATACACTGTTCCAATGCAAAAGGCAAGTATAAGTATATATTTCCTGTAGGTAATGCAGTCAGACTGAACTACATCAAAAGGTGATCAGTTTTTGCACATTCATTAATTTTTTGTTTGAATTATTTCTTAATCACAGGGACCTAGCCTGTGAAGACTGTGAGGCTAATGGACTCAGACTTGGGCAGTAGGTAAACTAAGACTGAGGCAATCAAACCCTGGACAACCAAAAACAGCTTGTTAACAACTTACAGGAAACAGGAATGGCTTTTTACGCTTATTCGTGCTTCCAAAGGGCATTGAAGACTGCAAACATAATTATCATTCAAAAATACATTAAGAAAAAAGTAACATACAATAACTGCTCCATTTATGTCACCAATATGTGTCAGTTAAACTATCTGATATTCAATGGCAACCAGCTTTAAGATTTCAAGAAAAAAGTCTTCCAAAGAAAGACCTTCGATCTGCTTTAGACTGCTATTTCTCGCTTTAGGAGACCAGCTGTAATTGTTGTCCATAATGTTTAGAAGTTGTTTTCCCTTAGTTTTCAGAAATGTGACACTGCTTTGCTTGACAGAGTCTTGGTTTACTCCCAAAGATAAAGTACAAACCAAACTACCTTGCAGACCAGCCTCTTAAATCCTGAACCGCAAATTACTGAAAAATGTAACACTAAACATAACACTGAAAATGAAAAAGCATTCCATTAGAACAGATACAGCAGAGCAAAGGGCAACCCATATGTACTGCAGCATGAGGAATAAAATACTACTGTTAAATTTAGGTGAAAGATAAAAGCTCTATGTTTATTTTATACTGGCTTGTTTGCATAATACTGCCATCTCTCTCTCTCTCTCTCTCTCTATATATATATATATATATATATATATATATAGATATATATATATATAAAACACAGTAATAGTATTTGACATTAATTTGTTTGCTTGACTTACCACTGTAGTCTGTGCATTCGCAAATCCTTTAAATCACTATCTGACTATATTCAAAAATAAGTTCTAAGTTAATTTAATTTTAGATAGATAAAAATGATCTCTATAAATCGCAGTTATCTTTTTCAAAACATTGGTATTAAGGAGGGAAAGGCATTCCACATTATTTTAATTATAAATGGAGCAGCCTACCAGTATCAGTAACGGCAAAGGCACGAGCCCAATCCCGCACTTTTTAAAACAAAACCTGCAACTTGCTTAACCACACCCCCTCCCATTAACGCAGCACTGCTCCAATAAAACAGTGCTTTGCTGACAAACCAATGAGAGGAAATCTGTCCCTTGAAAAAAAAACTCTCTCTTGATGATTTGTACATCTGCAGTTTGTGGGCAGAAGTGAAAAGTCATGTAAATAAATAGTATGAACACTCGTTTTTTTTTTTTTTCTTTAATTAGCAGAGCCAGGAGCCAAGGGCAAAATCAATAAAGACTCTTTCGGATGAAGACAAGACTGGGTGACAGATTTAGAGGCACCTGTGTCCATTTGCTGTTTAGTACTAAAATGTGAGAAACACGTTTTTTTTGGCTTGTGCTGAGATACATGGACTTCCTCTGCTGCTGACGTCATTCCTGGCACTTCAACCAATACGAGAAACAGAACCGGCAAAAGATGAGAGAAAGCCGCATCTGAGAACCAGGAAGTCAGTTTGATTTATTGTGGCTTTCCCTTACCTTCCGGACTGTGTTTACTGATCAGTTTATCACCCTACAATGGACTGGTTGTTAAACAATGGCTATCATTTAACACCTAAAGAGCTGTAAATTGCTGTGCAGTCTCAATCAAGGTGTTTTTGTACCCTACTCGTCTGGTGTATTTCTTTTAATTTTTAGAATGTAAGCTTGCTTCCAGCCAGGGTCCCGCTGCATTATTATTGTCAGTCTGCAGCTACCCCCCTTACATTTACTGTACTGAAGTGCGTACAGTGCGTATGCCTACCGACGTCCCTGGGTGGAAGGGGGCATATGATAAAAGGTGGAAAAAAGGCATCAATACATGGTGATATACACACATTTCTTCAAGTTATTCAGTCAAGCAGTACAATAGGAATTATCAAGTAATGAATATTTAGCAGTAACAGTACCTGCATATTTCACTGCAGTCCTTAAACAAAACACATGTAGCAATACAGTACAAAATGACAAATTCCTTACAAGCTTCTAATGCCATTCACTGCAAATTTCTCAGTGAACAGTCAGGTATGTCTCTTACTGTATGGTGGCAATAAACAGGAAAGATATATAAACCATATGAATAATGATAAAAATTCTTTAAAGGCATTGCACCACACCTCATATTCCACACACAGCACTGCATGCATCACTTATACTCTGTACATTTTCTGTAATTAATGTAACACTAACCTGAATGCCATGCTCCATAGGTGTGGACTACACACTGCCTCTTTGCCTGTGTAGCCATATACTGTGCAGAAGCCCACCGCATGGGGACACTTATTACTGCTGCTGTCTGGCAACCAATACTGAGTGAGCTGTAGGGCCACCCTGTGGAAGTTCACCGCAAGATCACTGCATGATCATGTTGTGCCAAAAGCAGCATGTGGTAAACACCCTGCATTCAGTAGCAGGGTCACACTGAAGGGCACGACTCATCCATGATCATCCGTGCAATGGAAACAGGCTTTCAGCAGGCTAAGCACTCTTCAATAACACTCCATGTGTGGGACAGGGAAGTTTTATACCTTTCTTCCACAGCTCTCATAGGGTTTCTTATAGGTATCATCATCCAGGGCTCAGTGGGGTAGCCTGCGTCAGCTGGGAAACACAAGGCAGATTGTGTTTATGCCAAAGTGGAATGACTATGAATACCATCCTTTATTTACCTGGTGTCTCTTTTTATTTTCACAACTTCATAATTTGATAGTTATATATCGAGAGATTTGTAAAAAGTCCCTTCCTATTCACTGAGTATATTGCCTTGCTGTTACTAAAGTTATGAGCATTTCATTTTATGTTGAAGGCACTAACATAATGTGTACCCATGAGTATTTTTCTCATAATTTTGAAATACGTAAAAGGCATTAGAACACAGTGCTACAGTTATGCTTATCACAATATGACTGTTTCCTGCAAACGAATATCATGGTCTTCTTTTGTCATATTAAATGTTGATAAAAACTCCACAAATCTAGAATGCAGCTAGTTTTCTAAAGGCAGTATATTTTCTATAATACAATTTATTTATGCCTCAGATTTCTTCCACTTTCTGCTACAGGCTAATTTTCTTTTACCTGCTTTCTTCTTCATAGGGTCATAGGTTCATAGGAGATTACTAGGCTAACGGCTTAAGGGCCCTTACAAGCCTAACCAATATAAACTAATTTTACCCAATATATGGCCCCTATGGGCAATAAGGTGGCATCGATTTGTGACTGTGCTTTGAGTATCTTACATATTGCCCCTGTCCATAAGGGACATAGGCACTACCCCACTTTACCATGTAATCCCTCTTATGAGACTTCACTTGTCAATAAGCTTTATCTCTTCAGTTAGATTTACTGTAACTCTTAGCTGTCATTTCCTTTTGCCACATCCACATGCTGTGGTCTTTTTTTGTCTCTACAAGGCTCACTCTTCAGTCCTTGTTTCTTTATCTGGTGTGAAAGTCACCATTTTACCTGCTGACAATGGTTTCTTTTAATACTGTCATATGTGACCTGGCTCTCTTTCCTTATACAGCTTAAATGCCTTTAGCACACTGTCTGGGTGTTTTTGTCTGATACATCTCTTTCCTTACATCCCCTATACTTTAGTGTAAATCTGGCTGCCACCTGACTTCACTATTACGTAACTTACCAGTGGATTATATTTACTGTCCTGGATCTAGACCAAGTGACCAAATACCATTCTTCTTGAAAGGAAAGTTACTGACATCCCAGGGTTGAATTACTCGTAGCTTCAAGACAGCAGGCCCCCAGCCAATGAAGCTGTAATGAAACAGTACTAAGGAAGTGAAATGTACTTCATGAGACCATATAGGGCTGAAATTGTGAAACTCTTCCCTCATTCTGCAATGGCTGAATTATTGTGTCATATTCCAGTAAATCAAAAAGGGTCACCTACACCTCTATGGAAAGATAAATAATAATGTTAAGAACTTCTTTGCAAGATATGAAGAATCTTTGGAAAAAATCATGCCTGCAAGCATGCCACTTTGATTCTAGGTGCGTCAATATACAATAATGCTACCCTAAGAAAACACAAGATTGTATACAAGCAGTTACAGATATATAGTGTTTACGTAAGGCCAATTGTATGCTAATGCCTACAGTAGTTAAAAATCCTGAGCTGTGCTTCTGCATATTATAATGATAATAGAACACAGTGTTGTCCTTATAATGGTGGGCACATCATACACCATGTGGTCAGGCTAGCTCACACAGAGACAAACACATTCCAGCTTTGTAGTGTACTTGCTGATAGATTTGCTCTTACTAAACAAGATTTCTAATGGTCAATGCATAGTGCACAACTCTTGCAATATGCTGGGATATACACCATTAATGTCAACATGCACAGTACCATATAATGGAAGTTCACAGACTCTTGCTGCTGCAGGAAGAAAAGACAAATGTGTAGTGATAAGCTACTGCAACCCATTGCTATCCCCTCATCACCACCTTAATTTTAAATCATATCCTTCAGTGCACCACTGTGGGAGCTTCTGTTTGGTTTGCAGAGGGGCTGCAAGAATTGGGCTCCTATAAGTTTTGCTGTCTCTTTGCCCTTGGATGTAAGAGGAAAACTGGACAAGGTTGTTGATTAAAATCTGTCTCTCCTATATATATATATATATATATATATATATATATATATATATATAGATAGATATATATAGATATGTATGTATATACAGTAGGTATGGATCTCTTGCAAGTGCCATTGTTATAGCTTTGTCTGCGTGTAGTGGTATGTGCCTACTGAAATGTTCCTTAATGACACAATTCTCTGTCATGTAATTAGATATGTTATTAGAGATCACAGGATCATAGGAAGTTACTAGGGTAATGGCCATGGGGCCTTACAAGCCCAGCCAAGACTTTATCCTCAAAAATAAACCTCAGTCAGCACCTGTCACCCCTGTCAATGAGGGACACAGGTGGAACCCATGGGACACATTTGTGGTTTCCCATCCTCTCATCAAGGTTTTGCTTGAAGAGGGTCAGTGAGATGCTCTGTTTGATGTGTATGAGAAGTCTTTTCTAGAGATGGGACAGTCTCTGGGAGACAAATCTGTCTCTCCAGCAGGTTTTGTTGATGTTGCATATTAGATTCAGGCCTTTTGAGTGGGTAGTATGTGAGGAGTTAGACTTATGGATGTGGAGCATCTCTAGTAGGTCAGCGTCTGAGATTGCCTTGTAGGTGAGGCACAGATCACCCCAGAGCAATCTGTATGATACCGAGTAGAGTGATAGTGATTTGAGCCTGTCTGCATAGGACAGGTGGTGGAGGCCATGGATTTTCTTTGTGAGGTATTTCAGTGGCCTTTCCAGTTGATGCAGATGTTTGGAGAGGTATATCCCAAACAGGGCATTGTACTCAATTATTGGTCTAATGAGGGAGGAGTATAGAGAGATAAAAACCTTTTTTCTGGATGCAATCCCTTTACTGATGAGATGAACCAAGTAAAAGGCTTTTCTGACCACTGCCACTACATGATGGTCAAATGTGAGGTTGTTATCAACCTGAGTGCCCAGGTCTCTCACCACGGGTTGTGTGCTTACGGGGTTGCCATTGATGTGGTAATCAGTAGGTTTCGTGTTTTTGCAGAATGGTATGATGATACATTTTTTTGCATTTAGTTTCAGGCACGTAAAAATCAACTACCAATCATTAGCGGACCGGAGTTCCGCTGTGGCGACCCCTGACCGGGAAAAGCCGAAAGACACAAACAAACAAGCTTCAGGCCATGACTTTGGCACCAGTCATTAGTTGCTGTGAGACTATCGCAGTATGTTAACATCAGTTGGGGAGTCAATGACAGCACCTAACTTACAGTTGTCCTCAAAATTGGTCAGCCACGGGGCTTTTGTCTTTGCCTGGACCTCTGAGATGCCAAGCAGTAGGGGTCCCAGGACAGATCTCTTGGGAACTCCACTAGTGACAGGTCTGCTATCGGAGGTGAAGGTGCCTATTTTGACTTTGAGGGTTTTGTTGGTGAGCCAGTTGGTCACCCACTTGATGAGATAGGGATTTATGCCAAGTTGTGTTAGCTTTTCAATGATGCCTGAGTGGGGGATTGTGTCAAAAGCCTTGGCTAAGACAAGGTAAGCTGTATGCCCTGGCTTTCCCTCATCCAGGGCCTTGGTGACAGTCTCAAAGAAGTCAACCAGATTCAACAGGCAATATCTGCCCTTGATGAATCCGAACTGGGTGGGGTCAAGTGCTTGGAGATTGCCTATGTCCTCGTTTATGAGATCCATAATAATAATGCATTTTATGCCTGTACAGATCAGACTTGTCAAGCTAATGTGGTGATAGTTTCTAGGGTCAGTAGTGGCACCACCTTTGTGCAAGGGGATGACAATGTCAGTTCTCCACTCTGCTGGAATGAAGCCTGTACTTAGGCTGTGGTTGAATAGGGTGCTCAATGCTGATTCTGGCTGGATATGGTGCAGAATACATCCTGGGAGACTATCAGGTTCCATGGAAGCTGTGTTCTTTGCCTTGCATAGGGCCTGCAACACTTGATCTATAGAGATGTGAGGTACAGGACAAGTATTGGAGATGTCAACAGAGCCTTTGGGGGGCAGGGAGTGAAGTTTGTGCTGAACCTATCTGCTAGCAGGTTGGCTAAGTCAACAGGTTTAGTGTAAGTGATACTGTTATGTACTAATGCGGAACAAACCTGGGCTTTGCCATGGAGGTTCCTGACATAACATAAAGAAGACTTTATGATTTCCTTTTGTTTTGGAGGCTAGTTTCGATTCATAATTGGCCTTTGAGGTTTTCACTAGTGATCTAATTTGCTTGTTGAGGCTAAGAAGGGAGTTTTTCCAATTTGGAAATTGTTCCTTTTTACCCTTGGATAACTGTTTCTTCCTTTCGTTGTAAAGCCTGTTGATAGAGGATGTCCACCAAACAGGTTTGTGTTTCCATGAGGAGCAGGTGTTAGTTCTATTAGGTATGGCTGAGTCCATGCAGTTGTACAGGTGCTTGTATACTGCAGAGGTGTACTGTTCAGCATAGTTGTCTGCATCTTCTGAGGGGGTTGGTGGTGTGAAGCTACAGATACCCTTAGAGGTTGTAGTCAGCTTTTGAGAAGTTTTTTAGCTTGATTACAGCTGGGGGTGGGGGTGGGGTGGGATAGAAACTTTAAATGAGGCAATCCGATGGTCTGATCTCACCAGGCAAGAACATACTATGGGAGTGGTGCAGTGGTCACCCATGTTGGAGAGAATCAAGTCCAGAATAATATCTCCCCTTGTGGGGGATGAGATGAGCTGATCTGATGAATTCAAGGAATCACTGAGAAAGTGCATTAGTGCAGGAATAGTTCACTCAGTCTATGATGGGGTAGTTGAAGTCACCAAGGATCAGGGTGTTAGGGGGTACCTTGAGGGAGTCAAGTAGATCCAGGTAAGAGGACTGGGTGTCCTGAGTCATGGAAGGGGATCTATAACTAGCTATAACTTGGATGGGTGTCTTGCCAGCTATCAGTTGCACCTGGAGTAGTTACAGTGTGTCATTCTGGCAAACTGGTGTGAAGGTGTGCCTGTCCTCATTTTGGGGTCGGAATGTGTGGAATAAGGTGTAGCCTGGTAAGGCAGGGGTGCTTGCAACAGCCCTGAACCATGTTTCTGTGACCACACAGACTTTGGCATCTTCCAGTGCAAGGAGAGCCTCCAGTGAGTCCATTTTCAGGTTAAGGCTCCTAGTATTTAGCAGCATGACCTTCAGTTTGCTTTTTGACAGATCTTTTATGTTGCAAGGTTTGTCTATGAGACACTACCTAAAAAGGCACAATGGGGGAGGCAAGAGCCTTGGCCATGTTCCTGAAACCCAGTGGTGACAGGTGAAGGCCACAGCTGACAAAGCATCAAGGCCCGTCAACCATGTCATCCCAGGCAGACAGATACTGGATCGCCCTGGCATGACACCAGAAACTAAGTCAGTTGTTGAAGTCAGTTATTTTTTGTTGGTATTGTGGTATCATTCTTGGTGAAGGTAGGAGGCTGCTTAGGGCTAGGGTCTTACCTGCCTGGAACACATACTCTGAGAGTTCAATCATGTCTCTCTTCATATAGTCTAGGGAGGTACATCTCAAGTCATTCACACCAGCAAGGACAATGACAGAGTTGTACTTGCATTTGTTGTGGAGAGACTTAAGTGCGTGCATGATGTGGCGGATTCTGGCACCAGACAGACAACTGACTGTGACCTTCTCCTTGTCAAGCCTTGTGAGTGGGATATAGGTGTGTCTCACAACTGAGTCACCAATGACTAGTATGTTTGGTTTATTGTTATGTGTTGTGGGCTGTGATGGTTTATTGTTTTACCTTATGGGCTGTGTTTCTGAGACACTTGTGTGGTATCTGCTGTGTGTGATGTGTTTGGTGCTGTGTGTGGAATGTTTGTGAGTATGTTTTGGAGGTCTCTGCTGCTTAGGTAAGTTTTTATTGAGAACATTTGCATAGGTATTTGTGTTGTGCTTGGCTATGTGACGTGTGTGGTGTGGTATGTGTGCTGACAATATGCTCTTTGTCAGGAGGGCGAGACAGCATGGACTCCAGGTTACTGATGTACATGCATTTCTCACAGGTGGATGAATTATGTGCTAGGAGAAGAGGGTTGTCAGTACACGAGGCAGTTGCTACACTGTCTCAATATGCCCATGTCGACCAGGCTGGCAGGAGAAACTGATGGGAACTGTCCAGACATAGTGTTCTGAATGCTTTGGAGGACTTATGGAGAGAAGGTTTTGATAAGGGTTTGTCCGCAACAGTGTAGACCACAAGAACCTTCTTAAATGTAAAGTAACTGGCCTGAAGCACAACTGCTAAAACCAAAGCTAAGATGCTTAGAATAACAGATAAATTTAATCAAGCTACTAGCAAGCAGTAATAAATGCAGTAGAATAAAAGCACTTGAACACTTAAAGAGCACACAGCAAAAATAAGGTAACAAAGTATGAAGAACACAATTAATGTACAAGTAGCTGAATAAAGATTATTTTTTTTTTAAATGGACAGAGAGGAAACTGAAGATAGTTCAAGATTAGGGAACTAAGGGGGCTGGCCTTCTCAAATGCTGTCCCTCTCAACTCAGTATATCGAGCTGATAAGATAGGATAGGGAGGAGTGTCCAAAGTCAAAGAAGCAAGGGGGTAGTCCTACCCAAATGATCTCACTGCACTAGGCTTGAGTGATCAAATGAGACCAACATCAGATTTACAGCAGGGGCGGGCAATTCCAAAGCCACCAAGTTTAAGGCTATAACAGCACTTGGAAGGGAGGGTGGGAAAAGAAACAGTGCAGTCTATAAAGGACAGAAACAATAAAGCAAATATATAAATACAGTACAGTGCAAACCGAGTTGCAAAAAAAGTGTACTTATCAGTTTGGTATGTCAGATGGTAGTAGAATTCAACACAGCCCAGAATTTTAGCTCTGCCATATCAGCTCTGCACAAATTCACAGAAATGAAGTCTGTACTAGAAGTGCAACACAGAAGATACACCTCAGGTAATGGCTAACACCTAAGATAGGCTGGCTCAACAACCCCCTCCCAAAACTAGCTACAACTACAGAGCTACCCTGAGAAACAAGCAGTGCAGTCTACAAAGGACAGAAACAATAAAGCAAATATATAAATATAGTACATGCATCTTAGGGTTGCACAATGCTTATTCCTGAACTAGATAGCAGGAAAAGCTTGCATCATCTTATATATTTAAAGATTTACAGATGTGAATTTGGCATCCTACTGAGAATTGAATGTAATTCTAATGTCTTCACCATGGTAGGCCTTTAGATTAGGTTGGACATTTTGACAGGTACAGTTGCTTAAGAGCAAGTTTTGGTTTAGTTGTATTAATGTTACTTGCTGATTAGGTTACACCCATTTTAAGCTATGAAGTGAATGGCAGTCATATGCAAAGGTTCATAGATGATAGGCAATCAGTGTGCAGACCATTACAAGCCTAGACAAAAAAAAACTTCAATTCAAAAAATCCTTCCAGGCTCAAGCAGTGCAAGACAAGATAGATCAGGGCTGAATTTAAGGTTGCCAATTCAGTTACCTGGGTTTATCTTTAAGGTGCCAAGGGTGTTACTCTGATTGACATGTAGTAAATGTTTGTTTCAGAGGTGAGGGATATAGTGGGATATGAATATATAACACCAACATTCCTTATTTATCTGCTGATGGTTGAGTTCCTTTAAGTGGGCATTTTTTATGGTACCATTTGCTCTGTAAAATTTAAGGAAGTATAAAATGTTGAATCTTTCATTGCTTGAAAGACTAGATGCAGATCTCCATAATGTTATGATCTACAAAATATTAAATAATTTTATATTTTAATAAACTCTTTACTGAAATAGTCTCATTCAACCATAGAGCAACATCAGCAAGTAAAAACACTTGCCACTTGAGTTCTAAAATCTCTAAATAATTGTTAAAGAAAGAAAGAAAACCAAATGAAACTCTGAACCAGTACATAGAAAACCAATAATAAATGAAGAACAACTAGGTAGCTCAAGACATACACAGGAACCTTTAATTTACAAAAGTAAAATCGCAGTTAATCACTGTTAAGTGCTTTCATCTTTACTGACATCTTCACAACCAATAAATAACATAAACTCCACAGTCAACAAATAAAAGTTACTAACACCCCATAATTTTATCCCACCCAATGGTAGAAAGAGATGCAAAAACAATCTTATATCATAAAAAACATACAATCAAGTTGCAAAGATTGAGCAAGAATGAACCAGTAGCAATATGCCATTAAATATACACATCCCCTTCTTCCACCCAATAGAAACATTAAAAAAATCTGAGCATGATTGCTCGTTTACCCAACAATCAAAAATCTAAAAACCAAAATTCAACCAATGAGAAAAATAAATTATTCACAGACAAATTCTATAGCCTTGACGTTTTTATTTGTTGACTGTTCAGTGGTTCTGAAGATGTCAGTAATGATGAAAGTGCTTAACTGTGATTAACTGCAATTTTAATTTTGTAAATTAAACGTTCATGGGTGTGTCTCGAGCTATCTGGTCATTCTTCATTTATAATTGTTAAACTATCAACAAAAGACGACTGATTAAACTTTTCAATAACAAGAAAAGTAAATTTGCGGAAGTCCTGACAGTTCATGTTATGTCTTGCTAATGCATTGTTAATATCTTTATTCTTAATAGCACTTACACACTCCCCTATTCTACAACCTAGTTTCCTAATGGTCTTTACTACATAGAAACTGTTACAGTTGCAACAGCTAGCTAAATAAACCATACCTTTGCTTTTACAATTGGATCTATCTTTGGCTACTAAGATGTAATTAATATGTATAAAAATATATTGACCAGTTGGGTGAATGAACCTACAAAATTTGCAATTCTGATGGGGAAAAGTGCCAAAATGCCCATTACTTGATCCATGTTTATCAACTTTTAAGTGTTCTAACAAAAACTTTAAATTCTTAGAAAGACAGATAGACGGATAGATATATAGATGGACAGGATAGACAGATACTGCAGACAATAAAGAAAATAAAACAATAAACATACACAGAAACTTTCAGTTTAGGATGCCCATGAAGTAAAGAGCATGAAATAATACACTTAGCATTACCTGTTACATAAAGCTTACTGCGTGATAAAAAGCTATACAAAATTAGATGAATAAGAAGGCAATCTAACACCCGGTCGTTACACCATGGCCAGGGGAGGCTGGTGCTACTACACTGTTACTGGGCTACAGCTCTTCTAAATGCATTAAGAAAAACATTGATATGTAAAAAAAATGTAGTTTTATACTGATTTTGTGGCTGCCTATAGCTATTGATCATTTTTAACCTCTGTTGTGCAGCTCAGATGAGCTGCAGTCATTTAAAATCACATGCATATCTGACATTGGAAAAAAAAGGTTTTATGCTAAGTTGATGGCTGCTGAGCTGCTCTTAAAAACAGCCCACAGAATACATTACTGCCCCACTGACATTTTGGCTCTTTTGCCTGCTCTCATCTCCTCTCACCCCAGTTATTAACTAAATTAAAGTAATGCTCTTGTAGGAATCATTTGGGTTATAGGACAAAGCAGCTAGTAAAATAAATGTATAAGTATTGCTGGGAAAAGGGTATCATTTATAGCAGGAAGAGCCATGAGCCTTCTTAAGTTATCCTTCGGTACTGATTTTACAAAGGGTTAAGACTGTGAACTGTTGTTCCTGTGGTACAAGGTTTGATTCTATCAGCCTCATTTACCTTCTGCATGACCTTAACCAAATCACATACCCACACATTGCTTGTGGGAAACTGGGAATTTGGGCTAGGCTCCTCAATGGTCCCCTGGACTGCAAGCTTCATAACTACCTAGGCTGTACTGGGTCTGTGCATTTTGTAGGGGGATCTGTAAACCTCTGTCTAGTTTGAATGATACTAAATAATAGCAAAACATATATTTTGGGGGTTTGGCTTAATGGTTAAATTGTTTACCTTACTGACACAAGTTACAGGATCTCAGTCTTACCTTTGAGTTGGGAAATTTGGCTAGGTTGAAAATGTCTCACAAGGGCAGATAGCCTACTATTAACCTATGAACCTGCATTCACTGATTACAAGTAAGTAACCAATCCCATTTATATCATAGCTGCATGTAGCAGAAAATATGAGCTGATGATTGTTTTGAAAATGTTTGCGAGGCAGCTGGTTTGAAGATAATTAGTACTTTAGGAGCAGTGGACAGTTGTGATAGAGAAGTGACCTCTGCTTTGAAGGTGTGCTGGCAGCCTCCTCCTTTCCCATGTACAATCAAATTGATGATTCAATCAGAATAAATCAAGTGAGTTTAAATCTAGTGATTAGAACTGATAAGCTTTCTGTTCTAAAGCAAGTAATTTAACAATGTTAATGGACTGAAAAGGAATCATAGCATTTAAACAGATATCCCAAGCCTATCTGTTAGCTGCAAAAGGAGGCAGCAATAAGAATGAAGCAAACAAAGATTTAGTAAGCTGTGCTAAATCCATTATATTATCACACATTTTTTCACACAACTACATTTGTACTAAAGGCATTGAAAAGTAAAGTAAAGTTTTCTGCAATGCCATGCCAGTTGGCCCCATTTTCCAGCTGTCAAGACATTCTGCTTAGTGTGACTAGATTTTCAAATAGTTCATTCTCTACTACTCATTTGGTTTAGATTTTGATTTCCATATTTGAAAAGTTTTAATAAATGCGTTCATCTAGCCATACCTGACAGAAGGTTTATGTTTCTTACTGCTGTCACCTACCATATTGAGAAAATGTGATGACATTACTTTGTTAATTGGGCAAACAAAACGTCATAAGATCAGGGGATAAACTGTCTCTGCATGTGTAGTATGAGACGAGAGACCAGACACTTTGAGAATTAAACTGTGATTCCTAAAAAAAATAAAAGGAAAAAAAAATGTGAAACTGAAAACTCACTGTTGCATCTTCAAAGTGTGCTCTCGATGCAGATTGACACTTGTATATATTAACTCCAGGGAGAATATTCAGAGATCAACAAACTTGGCCAGCACCCAAAACGTGAGGTTTAAAGTAAATTGCAATTATTTATTGAGCAACAAATACATCTCATAATGGAATATGTATAAGGCGTATTTGTTGCTCAATAAATTTCGATTTACTTTAAACCTCACGTTTTGAGTGCTGGCTGGGTTTGTTGAAGTTTGATCAGTTTTGGCATTTGTACATTGCCATATCTGTGGAAGCACTGTTTGAGGAGAGTGAAAATATTCAAAGATGTTACAGTTTTGGAGTTAATGTATATTCCCCCCATCACACTTCATTGAACTTTCTTTAGGTGCTTGAATAAACCTACATGATGAGAGCAAACAATTCTAACAGCTAGAGAGTATTCTTCAGAAAAGCTTCATGAATGGTATATAAAATAAAATAATATAAAAAAACAAGCATTGCAATCCTGTAACCATACCTATGGTCTTAAGGTGCTAACAAAACAAAATATATACATTTGTAGGGAAGACTTAATAAAATGCTTTTGCTTAATTGATGCATCCTCCATAGCTATTTATTAATGCACCATTAGTATTTTGTATTTTAGCCTGTTTATTTCTTATAAATATTTGGGAATCCAGTCATATGATTGAACAAACAAATACTGAATCCTGTAAGACTGACCTAAAAAACGTTAAAGCACTGAAGATTGAAGCTATTTGCTACTGGCTTTTGTAGAAGCACTAAAAAGCTGGTAGTATGTCTTGCGAGACTGTGGTAAAGCATAGACTTTCTCACTGTAGTGCAGTGTTGGAATTGTATATATATATATATCAGTAGTAGGCAGTGTGGGAGGTGCAGGGGTGGGAGGCTTGCCCAACATGAGATAATGTCCTCTCGGATAAGGACAGTCCACAGAGCAGTCTCCTTTGAATTAAAAGGAAAACCTGGAACTCTAGCTAACCCTGGCATTTTGAGGAACTATTCCAAGGCTAACTTCTTACTATAAAGTGATAACCTGACAAAATTACAAGGCCCCATAAACCCTGAGAACATTGCTGTCTAAGTGGAACTGTTAACAGAAACCATATACAAGTATGTTAATCATTGTATAGAGACAGCTGTACCCACTAGCAATAAATACAGAACTAACTTAAAAAACAAGCCACCATGGTGGAATCATAACATCAATAGACTCTATAACATATGGAAGAAAATCATGGCAACAATTAGGAGGTGTATCTCCTAGCAGGACAAAGGCACTCTCATCAAACTAAACAAACAACTCAGAGTAAAGGTAAAGCCTATCAAAACCAAATATGAGGTATATTTGGTCTTTCATGCCAAGGACAACCAAAAGGCATTCTTTAGCCATGCCCACAATCACAAAGGCAATACACAATTGTGTGCAGAGGTCATTGTTAATGGAGCCACCTATACTGAGCCAGAATATATAGCAAACCTACTGGCAGCCAAATTCATCTTTAACTTTACCTCCTCCCCAACCTCCCCTCAGGAAATACCATCAAATATAACTCCCCCTACTATCACTAGTGAACAGGTCCTGAATGCTCTGTCTAAGGCCAAGAACACTACATCAGTGGCCCCAGACAATATCCCTGAATGCCTTCCAAATAGCATTAAACTTGACCTAGTAGGCCCTCTGGGATCTCATTTTAAACAGGAACACCATTCACATACAATTTACGCAGTTCAGCAGACATTCCAACTAAAGATAAGCTAAATGAATAGAACAAGTATTCCACTATATTTATTAAAGGGTTATATTGGTTGAAATTCTCACCTTTCTAGGTGCATCACCTTATATCTGTACTACCAAGATGGGTACAAATACTGAAGAATAACATAAAAATACCACGATAGACTGCGAGCATCACACTAACACATGAATGCTATGCACCCAACCTTGACACAAAATGTAATGTCACATAATGAATAAAAACACTGAACACTGCAACCACAAAGCACTTCAAGATCCACCAGAAATAATCCAAATTTATATCAATTTCAGGTTGTGCAGATAGTTTAAAGGAAATATTATTAGATTTTAGTCTCACTTAATCAGAAAGGGAGTTCATCAGATAAAGTCTCTGAAGAATGTGATTATTAAACTTGGATACGCAAAATTTGGATTATTCCCGGTAGTTCTTGGAGCGCTTGGTGGTTGCAGTGTTTTTATTTGTTATTCAGGTGCACTGTTCCTATTGGGAAGTTCTTCAGTTATATTTTAATCTCTTATAATGCTTGAGTATAAAAATCCTTCCCTGTTAGATTTGTAAGATTTAAGTTTCAGTAAAATCGAAAGCAAACATCACATCATATAATATTTCACTTTTAACAAAGTCTCACTGTGAGGCAGAGGACCTCAATTCCAGTACACTAGACCACTCAAAAAGATGTTTTAATTATTTGTAAGCCCATAGTGAGACATATAGATTCCACACTCACTAGAATGGGCAAAGACAGGGTGATGGTGAGTTGTTTTTCAGGATCTCAGACATCTCAAGTGCCCTTAGGACCCTTGCATAGACAAACATAAGTATGACATGCTAGTTGTGTATGTGGGTGTAACTGACATGGGGCAAAAACCTCTGAGGGAGATGCAGAGATATGTTTCAACTCTTTATACATGTCACAAATGTAGACAACAACCTGATACTGAGGAAAATCTTTCTTTCTCCACAAATGATGCCTAGGTACAAAGAAAAGATGACTGACTTCAACAATTGGATAATTAATTGTTGCCATTCCACTAGGAGCTAGTACATGCCAACATGCAAAGAATGGTCTGTGCCTCTCATACAAGGCCTTTTGTATGCTGCTACCATGATGTATGATTTTTATTGCCTTCATTAAATTATCACTTAAGACATAGGCACACATATATCAATAGAAAAGAAAAATGTGTTAACGTTTTTCAATGTATTTACATTATACATTACACATTACATATATGTTTTCTTCCTTTAAAGTGACTTTCGCTTAGTTTAACATTACATAAATTGCTCATTGCCTGCCTTCCCTTAAACCTCACTCCTCCTTTACATTATTTTCCATGTATTGTTCCAACAAATTCCATTTATTCTATGTAATTTGCCTGATCCCATTTCCATGTATTTTATCTCTTTTACCATATTCAATACTTCAAATACTCCATGGACCTTTTTCAGACTCAGCCCCGGAGTGGTGTCTAGTTATGCGACTTACTCAGAGTAAGTGGAGGCTGACGGAATCAAACCTTGCACCACTGGACAACAGGAAACAGTGTGCTAACAGCTTCTTAATCCTTTAAGTCAATTGCCAGATTTTAGACTGTTTAGATTTTGATTTCCATTTTCTGGCAGTTGCTTTTTTGTCAAGCAATAGAATTAAACGTAGTATGGCCTTGCAGTGTCTAGGTAATTCAGACCTTGTGTCCCAGCTCAAACAAATGATTTCTTTCCTTACAACTATTCTGTCCCCCTCCCAGTATTTCTGATACAGTAATCTGCATGGAATTTAAAACTCTGCCAGCTCATTACACTCACAAAAAACACGTTCCCAGTTAATAGTTTCTTCCCCATCACACTTCCAACATATGCTATCCAACTAAGGAAACGTTCTTTGATGTCTGCAGAGTAAAAACATACTTACACAAATATATCTAAGGAAAAATTCTAAATCTTCTGGACTTTCCTACATACATAGGAACCATACACATGTCCTCCCATTGTTCTCTTGTAAATTGCTTTTCCAGTCTCTCTTCCCAATCTTTTCTAATATTTGCTGATTGATTTTTATAGGCATCATGCAATATTATATAGGCCCTGCTAGTTATCCCTTTGTTAAGGTTGCTTCTGTTCAAGACTCAACTAAAAACTCTATCAGGGCAGGTCTTTCACTTAGGACACCACTATCCTTTTCTCTTTCCCTGCCTTCTGATATCAATCCCTGGTTGGGAATACAGTCTCTAACCTACAGTATAAACTTTTTCTTGTCCTCATTTCTCTCTATTACCTTTCCCTTTCTAGTTATTTTTTCCAAAACCTTGGTTCTTTTGCCAGTTTTCTCTAGTAAATTCCATCCTCTATAGGCAAAGTTCATTTAATGAACATTGCAACGTAGCAAACCTATTAATATTAAAACAGGGCCAAATTAATGTGTCTCTTCTCAGTGTCAGAAATCTAAACAATAAGCTGCCTGGCCTTGAGGCAGCTCTGCATTGGAAGGCATCCATATATGTGTGTAATCACTGAAACATCAACTCAGCTAACCCACCAACCCTGCTCTCCAACATCCTCTTATACCACCACGTACTTCGAAACTCACTTTTCCTATTCCATTGCTCCCTCACTTTTTTTTCCTCTACAGATTTTACTCTGCCCAACATTAAACTGCCTCCTAATATTTATCTACTCTACAGAGCAAAACAAATATATATCTCTCCCTATATCTTTACATTTTTTCCTCTTAACCTTTTTAACACCATTTTACTCTCTGGAGATGTTCACCCTAATCCTGGTCCTCAAACTAGTCAACCTGCTCCTTCCACTCCCCTACAAATCCCTCTGTTCACTCCTAACCTAATTTTAAAACATCTCTCTTTCTACTCTATCAATATCCACAGTATCCTTAACAAGGTAACAGAATTTCACTTATGGATATCTCATTACTCGCCCAACATAGTTACTCTGTCTGAGACCACACACACACAGACAGTAAACTTCTCCCCCCAGGATATAACATCCTACGCCTTGATAGAACACATAAAAAAGGAGATGGAGTTGCTATTCTGTACTCAGACTTCATTACCCCTACCACTTTTGTTAACCCTCCTCCTTCCTTTTACCCTGCTGAGCTTCTAATTGCTAACTTTAAACCTAACACTCACAAAACCGTAACAATTGTTGCCATTTATATCCTACCAGGTGATAACATACCCCTATTTGAACAGATTCTCAATTGGATGTCAGACCATATACCCAGTGAGACCATAATACTTGGTAATGTTAACATCAGCTGGTCTACTCTCTGCTCTAAATCCCCTACCAACTATATTAACCTTTTTGGCTATACACAACTTATCTCATCTCCCACTTTCTACCATAAACCTACCAATACTAGTTCTATTATTGACTGGATTTTAGTCTCTAACCCTAACCTGTATCACAGCCTAGAAACTCTACCTGACTCCATCAGTGATCACCACCCTGTACAAATTCACCATCTTTCTCCTCACATTTACAGACCGCAGAAATTCAAAGTATGCCAGAAACTAACTACATTCAACCCTGAGACATTTAATCTAGCTCTCAGCTATAGATTGGTCCTTCCTCTTCACCTTACCTCTTGATGAAGCTGTGTTAACTTCATTTTCTTTAATACATTTAACTACCTTACTGCTCCCAGAATTGTCAGAGTTAAATCCCACAACTCCCCCTGGTTAACCAACTCTACTTGGTCTCTTATACAAAAAAGCGATTCTCCTTGGAAACTGTGGTCTAAAACTAAATATCTGTCATATTTCCAAAGATATAGAGAACTTCATAATCTTACTAAAAAAATTATTAATGATGTTAAAAGAAAGTTCTACCAACAATCTCACACCACTCAGTCTAGAAATCAAAAAAAAATTCTGGAATTCTATAAACCAAATTCTCTCTCTAGGAAATCCCTCTCCACCTAATCCCTGTCCTAACAATACACCCTCTGAAACTGCATCATATTTTCAGTTCTTACATCACTGACACCATAAGTAAACTTATACAGCCTTCTAACTCATCACATCTCTTACCACACTTAGCTCCCAATCAACAATCCCCCCCTTCACACTAAGGCCAGTTCCTACATTAAAAAAAACTTCTCAAACTTAAAACATGCTCCCCATCAGCTGATAATCTTCCATCTTTCTTTCTAAAAACTGCTGCTACATCTTTGGCATACCCTGTCTCCATCCTCATAAACTGCTCTATCACTGAATCTACTGTACCTGCTCTTTGGAAAAAGTTCTATACTATACCCATTCACAAAGGTGGAAATTCCACAAAACTTTTTAACTTTCGACCTATCACTATACTGTCTCCCCTCTCTAAAATTCTTGAACAATGCATCTACAAACAACTCATGGCCCACCTCATCCAAGGGAACCTGATCACCCCTACCCAGCATGGCTTCCACCCACATCATAGCACTTGTACTGCTCTCATTTCATTTACCATTACCACTTCCCTAACCAGAGATAGTAATAAACTTGTTCTGCCTTTACGTAGATCTGTCAAAAGGCTTTGATACTGTCTCCCATCCTATACATCTGTCTAAGCTATCCCAACTCAGCCTTTCCACACCAACAATCTCCTGGTTTAACAGCAACCTTTCTGATCAGCAGCAGTCCATTAAATGGCTCTTTGCTCTTTCTGCATTTCTCCCTATCAAAACTGGTGTCCCACTCTTCTTTTTAATATTTTTACTAATGAACTACACAAATCCTGTCCCCAGTCCTCCCTCATACAGTATGCTGACGACTCAACCATTATATCTATAGCCTACAACCCTACTGAACTACTCACTCAAACTTCTTTCAATTACACAGAAACATGGCTTACTAATAATAAACTAATACTCAATCCCCAAAAGACAAAACTAATTCTCTTCCTCCCAAAACCCCTCTACTACCTCACGGCCTCATTCAACATTCTCTCATTTAACAATACTAATATCACCCCTGTAAGTCAGACTAAACTCCTTGGAGTAATTATAGATGAAAATAAATGCCAGGATAAGCAGCCAGAAGAACAGGTGGTTGACAGATTATTTTCAAGAATTGATTAAGAAGAATCTTTTTTAATACGTATAGTTATATTCACATGATATGTAGTTAAAATCACATGATATGTCATCCAAAACAAAAAAATTATAGATGACCAACTGAAATTTGACATACACATGCATCACTCTATTAAGAAAACCCATCAAAAGCTTGGCTGTCTATATAGAAACAAAAGGTTCCTCACCCCTACCTCCAGAATCTCATTGGCCAATGCTTACCTTATTCCCAACCTTTTCAACAGTTCACAAACATTTACAAATCTTCAGTCTTTTCTTCTCACTAAACTTCAAACTAGCTATAACAAAGTAGCTAGATTTGCTGCTAATCTGCCATCCAAATCACATCACTGCCATGCCCTCAGGTCACTTAATTGGCTAACGTTCCCTAACTAACTGAAAGGTATTCACTTACTTGTAATCAATTCCATCATCAATAAACCTTCCTCTTGCCCTAACACCTCCTCAATAGTTTCATTTTATATCCCTCCTTGACCACTAAGGAGCTCTTTTCAATATTTGTTACAGATTCATAAACCTAAAAAATCTGTCGGGCAGAACCTATATAGCTACTCACCCGCCGTTCAATGGAACAAGCCACGACCCTAAGATGCATAGCTGAAGTCCACAAATTTAAGAGATCCCTCAAAGAATATTTAAACCACACTTGGATTTGTCACTGTAAACACCCTACCTGAATGTAGACCTTTACTATTTCTTTTCTCCTGTCTTTTAACTCCAAGATCTTTCCTAACCATTTATTTTCCTTCATTTACTCTGTTTCCTTCTCCAACTAACCTGATTTCTTCTACCTATTTATTTACCTGACTCTCATCTTATTTTATTCTCTTCTTTGCTTTAGACTTTAATTTTACTATATCGTAACTTACTACTAATAAATTTACCTTCTGTTAACTATAATTTGTTTCTAATCTACACAATGAATGTTCACTATTTAATATTTCATATGTCTATGCCACCAGTATGCTTATCCTTTATTCTTTTGCTAACTTTTTTGTATTTTAAAGTTATTGTAACTTGTATTTTCATTCATATACATATTTGTACTGTGGAGCTTTTCTCCCTGGGCCTCCGCTAAAAAAGGGCTCTGTTCCAGTCGGACTATCCCAGTCAGCAAATGTCAGATAAATAAATAAAGAAACATGGTTTAAATGCCCAGAGAGCACGCTCTCTATACCTGGGTTTACTGGCTACCTTTTCTTCAGACTCAACAGCAATTGCGGTGTATGTCCATACTTGTCAGGGATCATATCATCTCAAGGCAGACACACAGAGACCTACAAATGGAAATTAAATCAAACTTCAAATCACACTACACAAAATAAACTATCATTTTACTGATTGTTATAGGACACCTTCTATGAGCCCAGAAGTTCATGTCAGGTTCCAAAACATCATAGATGAACTCTCCATAAATAAAAACTCATCATTTCACATGACTTTAACTACTTATCAATCACCTACAGTTGCAATAAGGATATGCACAAAAGTGTTTAGATCTAATGAATAAAAACCAAAGGGCCAACTAGAGTACAAAAGAGTATTGGCCTGGTACTTAGAAATGCAGCATCAGCATGCTCAAATTCACAAGTAACTCCTTTTTGATTAAGTGAGACTGTTATCTAATAAACTATCTGCACAACCTGAAATTGATATATTTCAGTCCAAAGACTTTAAAGTGCAAACATATCCTCAAATTCTATGATGAACACTCCACATTCACTTATAATAATGTCACCCCAAACCATACCTCTTAACCCAGAATCATCAAAAATCTGGACAAAGGCACATGAAAAGTAGGTACAAACTAACCCAAAAAAATCTGTGCACTGATTAGCATAAAATTTGCATACATAATTATGCAACCCTGCCCACTCCAGTGGTTTTGTGGGATTTTGGGATTCCAACTTTTAAACTCAAACTGAAGAACAGACAAAATATTAAACACAAAATATAGCCAGAACATTAGTGTTTTATTTATATTAACATTTGAACTTGTGTAAAACTAAAAATTAATTTTCTTTTATAAAAATAAAATTAACTGTTTCTACACTAATATTAAATAACACAAAATATAGCCAGCGCAAAGCTGTTTTGTTTATATTATTATCTGAGCTTGTAGAAAACTTTGAACCTTTATAAAACTAAAATACAATTTTCTTTTATAAAAATAAAATTACCTGCTACAGACTCATATAAAATTAAAATAAATACAATTTAAATAAATTCAAATTAAATAAGCTCTAACTACTAAACTGGTATAAAATGAAACTAAAATAAATACACATCAAATTTTTGTCTATTAATTAACTAACTACTAAACTAATACAAAGTAAACTCACTGTCAAAGATGATAAAACCATCAAAAACAAATATAGAATAATTTACCGAGGAACAGAGTGTGTTATGTGACAGAGATGTTACCAGATCAGTACAGGGCAGGTGCTGTGAATGTTAATCCTTGAATACCTTCCTGAATTCTGTATCTATGCACATACCCTGCATTACCTGACTTCATTTGTAAAGTATAAGTCTATGCATGCAGTACTCTGAAACACTCTTTGAACATAGTCACTGTATGAACTTACCTCATGAAATAAGGTTGTAAGAATGTTCAAATAAATCCCAGAATTAAATTTTACTCACAGAGTATGGAGTCTGTCCCGTGTTTCCTTGATGACTGGTACATTGGAAATCACTTGCTCAGTTAAGCTAGATTTAAAACAGTGTTTGTTAAACACTGCTGTTTGTTGTTTTGCAGAGTTTCTCCCTTTCCTAAAGTTGGACAGCTGTGGAGTTGGTATATATAATTTTGGAGATGTGGGAGTTTAACCCCATGTTGGGGTGCATTGCATTCTTGCCTTCCTGCAGAAATCAGTTGTTTTGATCTGTACCAGTAAAGCACATGTTAATCTACAGTCTCACCCTTTGCAAAAAAAAGTTGCAGTCTATGCAAATAAAGCATTTTGTAGTTTCAGTGAGTTTGGATTGCTGGAGCGACTGAATAAGGAATCCCTCTGTAGGGCAGAATTGCACAATGATAATACTTAAGTGCTTGAAGATGTGCCTTCTGTAGCAGTAAAATTATGAATAACATTTTCTAATAACTGGTACTTACAGATAGAAATACTTCCTAAAACAGTGGTTTAACAAATGCAAAAGAAATTCCTCAGCGGGAACCTTTTACTTGTGGTCCATTTAGTTATAATGCTCCTGTATGATTACTGCAGCTGCAGATTGTGTCAGTCTTCTGTTACTTAGCATTTAGGAATCTCTAAAGTCTCTAAAGTTGGTTTGTTTGATTATGAAAGCAAAGCAACCATTAAGTGCTGACGTCATCACAGATAAAGTTTACTATATTCCTAAACTGTAGATGCATACTTGTTGGCTATCAGTTTTTATATATGCCTCACTAGCTTTCCCTTTAACTATAAAAATATATTACATAAATACTAAAATTAGGAAACAATCAGTTGTCTCAAACCCACAAAACCCATTGCACCTCATCATGTTTTATGATAAATCCATTACACACACAAAATGGAAGTTTAAATCAGTAGTCATCTTGGAGAGAAGCATACTCCATATGCAACTTAGTATGTTTATAAAAACTTTTGCGTGAAGCATTATGGCTCACTCATACATGCCAAAAGACAACTGTCAAAAATAATGTCTACCATATAGACATATGTACATCTATACACTGCTTGCCTTACAGATAGGACTATTCATCTGAAAGCTGCCCTTTTTACTGTTGCAGGGAGTAACAAATGAATATGAGATGCAGTTTTCTAGAGAATGTGGCGTAACACTGGTAGTGATGTGCACACATTTAATGGTTATTTACTGTGGCAACACTATAAGGCTGAATGAAAAAAATGAAAATGTCTGGCTACATTCCTTAAGTCATATTATTGCATGACAAGGCAGAATAAACAGTCTTCCCACTCTAATTACAAAGTGCTGTGTTGTACAGCATTTTATATTTATTGCTTATGATCTTGGAAATGCCTGTCATTAGCATTCTTTTTCTGTAAATGAGTCACTAACTTCAGAAAAAAAATCATAAAAAAATCTCCCTCAGTCTATTCAAGAAGTGTTTTAGTGCACCTTTTTATGACTGTGATAGCCATACGAGCCTATTCATTATCATATTGATTGGAGGCCTGCTTTACAATATCATGAATGCAAGTAAGTATACTTTGGATGATTTTAGGTGTCACATTCAATTTACTGAAGGTTTTGGAGAACAGGCACACCACTGAAATGGAGTTATAAAATGAAAGAGAAACAATCACCCCTGTATATATCATGAGCATGGATTAAAAGTGTATGAAGTCAGACCTCTCAGCTGTCCAGATTATCACAGAATGTCCAGATTTTTGTCTCATATTTTGATCTGCTCCTTATAAAATCATTGGTCTTCTGGAAAATCATTGAGGATTGAAATCACTAAATAATGACAGACATTTGAGTTTTAGACTCCATGTCCTTCAGAAAATGCATGCTAATGCAAGACCTGTTATTTCAACAACTGTCAGCAATATTTAAAACCTGTCCCTATTTTTGGGGCTTTGCCCCCCTCATTATTTTACCTTTGCTCAGATTTCATGTGCTAAGATTTTGAGAGGTGTGTGTGTGTGCATATAAATATATATATATATATATATATATATATATATATATATATATATATATATATATATATACATACATACATACAGTGTTTATCTCCCACCCACAAACAAATGGACTGCTCTGGTTTACAGAAGCACCACCTCAAATACATGTCTAAAAAACTGTTACTCAGAAGGTTAGATATTCTGAGAAAAATGTCTGTCCACAAAAGAAAACAAAGAAAGGTCATTGTTTGCTGTCTGAGCAGCACTGAGATAACATGGGGAAAGGGTCTCTGATGACAGCATGTTAAATTCTCATGAATCCAGTGAAACAGGTACTTCTTTTACAAATTATACTATTTCTGTATCCCTGATGGTCTTTCGGTATGATGCAGCTATCTCCAGTCCACCACTCCTCAGGCAATGTAGCAATTTAAAACAGCCAAACCAGTTGGTCTCCTCATGTTCCCTGCTGATAGGTATTACTACCTACCCTTCTGTAAAAGTGTAACTATGTAAGGAGTATACTGCCTACCTTTAATTAGTGCATTGATGTGTTTCTTCAGCAGGTTTGTATCACAAGTTTTCATTCACCAGAGGAGAATACAAACTATGACTTCAAATGTTTGTTGGCATACATTACATATGCATATTTTATTCTTTTTTACTTAACTGGAGACGGAGGAGGTCAAACCACTGAAGAAAGTAAATTGTTTAATCCTGGCCTAGGTCTGGGATTCCTGGGACTCCAGATGCTGGGCGGACCAGACTCTGCTCTGCTGCACTGCACTGCAGAAAGTAGAAGTAACCGCTCCTTCTGCACTGCAGAAAGTAGAAGTAGTCACTCCTTCTGCACTGCAAAAAGTAGAAGTAGTCGCTCCTTCTGCACTGCAGAAAGTAGAAGTAGTCGCTCCTTCTGCACTGCAGAAAGTAGAAGTAGTCACTCCTTCTGGACTGCAGAAAGAGAAGAAGTCGCTCCTTCTGCACTGCAGAAAGTAGAAGTAGTCGCTCCTTCTGCACTGCAGAAAGTAGAAGTAGTCGCTCCTTCTGCACTGCAGAAAGTAGAAGTAGTCGCTCCTTCAGGGCTTGGCTGGCAGAAGTTAGAACTAAGTGTAACAGGCTGCTCTTCTGGCTCTCATCTATGAAACAATGTCCACAGAATTCCAGGCATCCCAGTGTAAGTTCACCCCCTCGCTGAACACGAAGATTGAGATCTCTATTCCTGTAATCTAAAAGAAAACCCACACAGAAGGCACTCTTATATTTCCTGAAAAAGGTGTGTCAGTGTGCTTGTGCAGGGGGAGCTATCTGCTCTGAACTGTTAAAAAATACCTGCTTGGCACTCTGCTATGTTAATTTTTGGTTTTATCTTTCTTTTTGTTTGCACCATTTTATCCCAGAATACTGTATTTTAAGGGTTCCAACCTAACACCAGTGAAGCAGTGTTCAGAATGTCCCTAATAGCAAAACTAGATAACGTTTGTTTTGTGATATGGATCAGTTAAACAAGAATACACTTATATGGAAAGAAATATTTAACCACAAGAATTCTGAAAACAGCTCTGAACATAACACCCCTCGTCCCTGCATAAGAGCTCAGGGATACTTTCTTAATTCAAACATCTGAAAGAATGGCATTTGAATATGAACACGGAAGTGCACTATTCGTGTAACACTAGCAGTTTACACTAGGTGGGTACTAGGAACAAGACGATTTATGTTACCAACTGTGATATGCACTTAGCAGCATTAGATAATATGATGGAGGGGGTTTCTGTCTCTCGCTTTCTCTCTCTCTCTTGCTTGCCACAAGTGAAGTCCAAGTCACTATGAAAGTGTTTGCTATGTTGTGAACACATATGATACCACTGTTCTGGAGTCTGAAATATTCCGAAAACATAGGAAGGGTAATGCAAAGCTATAAAGCATGTTTTGGAATGCATTTTCCATTGGGAAAAGTGCATTTGAAATTGTTTTTCACATTGGAACGACATTCTTTTCTTTCATTTGACATATTTTAGATTTGGCAGCCAGTAATGACTGCAGATGCAATAACAAAGAGGAGACAGTAATTCCTTATTGGACAGCATGAAAATTACGAATAAATGTTGAGATTTTTTTCCTGCAATTTTAGCAAGTGCTGAGGTTTTGCCTCACTTTGAAATACCAGATAATAATATACCATATACGCTGATGGTGTCACTGTAAAATGTGAGTACAAAGTTCATAGAAACCTCTATCTGCCTATCGACTTTATAGACTTCACAATATTCTATGTAACTCCCCTTATTCTGGTAACTGTCCTCTGGACTAATAGCCAGGATATTGTTCATGAATCCATTAGCTGACGCAACCCCACAGGAAAGATGCAAAGATGATAATGATGATCTATCAACAGCAAATTCTGTGAAATTTTCTTGTAGAAGAAACAAGACCATGATGTTTTCAAGAAAGCAGGTAAAATGTTTGTGAAGCCAAACTTTTCATTATGTTTGCTGCATTACACAACAGTTCAATCTGTAAAACTTCAGCTTCCCCCACAACAACTACATACTGCATTTGTTTTAATTCACTGCTACTCACAACTTACTTTTTAAAAAGTTTACACAAACGGTAGTTTCCACTTGCTGGTTGCTGCTACCTGCTGTGCTGCCCTCCCTGCCATTTTAAATCCAACACAACGTGAGCATACGGCCATACATAGTAAAAAGGTAAACATTCCTAGCCATCAGCTAAGTTTCTGACAGGCTGGCAGTTTGCCTCATGAAGCTGACATAATCACGCATGCCCCTGCATGTTGATGACGTTGCTGTAATTGCTGGTGATGTGTGATGATGTTAACAACAACTTCAACTTAAAAAATAGTTTTGAAAAAAAATGGGAACTGAAGGGGCACCCCATTGTTTTGCCCTTGAAACTGGTAAATACAGAGAAATTCGGTACGGTTGAGAGATATGCCCCAGACACAAAGGAGTTTAATATTCTCATAAATAAATAAATATATAGAATTGGCAAGCCTCATCAAGATCCAAATGCAATGGGAAATTTACAAACAAACCACCTTTGTGGTCCTTTGACATTTTTAAGAACATTTTTAGAAATTTAGTTTATTTATTTATTTATATATTTATATATTAAAATATCTATATATATTTTTTACATATTTTTTTATATATTTATATATTTATGTATACATTTGATGAAGTAGATACTTGTGGTATATAACCAAGTATTAGGTTGAAAGATATAAAGTGAACTGAATTTCATTATAGGACATAAGAATATGAATTAAATATTTTAATATTTTAATAAGGTTAATATTAAAAAATATTGTAACAATTTTTGTTCTACTCTCTATATTTTATTTACATGAACATTAATGTAATACATAGTAATGGTATAATGTTTCAAATGAAGTGTAGTTAGATCAGCTAATGAATGTATAGCTTTAAAGCCTAATTATTACCTGTTGTCACATGGTGGTAGGTGAGCCCTATATAAAAATAACCCTATTTAGCACACATTTCATCTTGATAAAGCTTGGTATTGAGACCAAGCGAAAGCGCTTGATTTCAACTGTTTTTTTCTGATACAAATGAAAGATTTTCGCCGAATAGCTAAGTTTTTAATGTTGTTTTTTACAAGACAAGAGCAATAAAGTCTTTTCCACTTCATCGTTCTTCCAACGGTCTGGTTCTTCTAATAGTGGAAGTTTTGCTTTGGTGTACAGTGCTTTGTTTTCGTTTGTTATTGGTCCTTTGACATATATAAAATCTACAATAAATGGAAAAAAGTATTAGAGTACACAACAGAGCTAAAGACCCCCAAGTGAAGGAAAATATTAGGAATTTAGTTATGAATTTAAACAAGATTATGAGATCTCCTAAGGCAGCCCATAAAATCTGTCTGACATCTGAAACCAAGGAAAGTTACAAACGCCTCTTTAGTTAAATCAGAAAATTAAGAAACAACACTCAGCAATGTACAAAACTCATATTAAATGAAAAAAAACTTACCTGATGGAAATTACCAATAAATTAACAAATAAATTCAGTGGAAATTTCACTCCTTAGATGACTCTCCAAACCCTTACGGTCCCCGTATCGCTCAAACCTCCATCATCACTGAAGACTGCATATTGAAAGTGCTAAGACTAAGAGCTCTTCCTTCATAGGACCATTTAACATACCTGGCACTAAACACTAAACATGTTCAGGCATTACCTCTCCATAAGCAATTTACCCTGAGCTTGGCTACAGGTTCAGCCCCAGAAGCATGGTTTACAGCACAGGTGATGGCACCCTATAAACATGTCCCTGCTATTGACCCTGGAAACTATAGGCCCATCAGCATTAAGAGTCACATTTGTAAGGTTTTGAAACACATTACAACAGACTTGATTAACATAGATATTAAAAATGTCATTAAGCTAGATCCACAGCAACATGGTTTTTGTAAAAGGTAGATCCTGTCTAATAAACCTGGTAAACCTCCTTGAAAAAGTAACAGAAGATTTTTGACAGTGGTCACACTGTACAACAACCTACCTTGATTTGGCCATGACATTTGACACCATCCCCCATGCTAGCTTAATTAACAAACTAAATACATTACAAATATATATCTCTGTGTAGTAAAATGGATAGCTTATTTTCTATAAGATTCCATCTGGTGGTGCTGACAGGGGCAGCATCAAAAAATATGAAGATGACCAGTGGTGTCCTGTAGAACTCAGTACTAGGATTGCTTTTGTTTGTTATTTACTTATGTGACCTACAGACTGAAAACCAAGACCTGTGTCTAACCAAGTTTGTGAATGACTCCAAATCCCCTTGTGACACAAAAACCCTCCAGCAGGAACCTACACTTATAAATGCCTGGAATAATTAAAGTGGGCTTTTATTAAATTATGCCAAAAATGCAATATTGTCATATTTGGCATATGCCCTCCCTCCCCCAGCATATAGCATTGGCCATACCCCACTTCAAAATGAAAACCTACTTAAGAGACCAGGGAACCTGGATTGATAATTACCTCGGCTTTGATCACCATGTAGCAATGCTTGTCAGGAAATTCTTATTCTTGGTGCAACTGATCACCAATGGAATATCACTGAGTGAGACATAAACACGTTATTGTCCCCTTGTATTCAGTACCAAATACAGAATGCAGTACTCACTTTGTGATATACCTCAACAGACATATGAAACAGTTGGAAAGATTACAGAGTTTCCTAACAAAAAGGGTCAAAGCCTTAAAATCTCTAAGCTATCAGAAAAGACTAGAAGCACTGTCCCTCTTTTCTGTGTATTATAGGGTCCTCAGGGGAGACCTCTGCCTTGTCTTCTGAACAATCATGGACCCGGTAGTCCAGAATATCTTGTACCTGCACAAATAAACAGTCTCACAAACACTAGAACAAAAGATCTAAATCTGCTTTAGCAGATCAATAAAACAAGGTGGAGAGAAAGATTCATTACTCAGCATCTCCTTCACCTCTGGAATATACCTCCTGTGCAGATAAAGTAGCATGATGCACAATCTTCCTTCAAACAGGGTGTGTATAATTAGTTGAGTATTCATATAGTCTCCTTGGCCTTGACTGGCTTAGACCTTCTTGAGAGGGAGTAATGGCCTTGAACTTTCTTTGATTCCTGTGAAAAGCTGATACCATCTCTACTGACTGACTGAAAACTATAGTGTTATAACAAATCGATGCTCAAGTCCAAATGAATCATACATCTGTTATCACCAGACAACAGTAAATAAGTAACATCACATGGGACTAGATTTAAATGGTTAACTCAGAAAATGTGAAGCATTATAGAAGCCCTTACTGTTTGGAATCTACTTCTTTGAAGTATAGGTTAAAACTAAAGGACTGTGGCTGACAACGTTTGCTGATGACTGCAGACTGAGAGTGATCATTGAAACCTATAGTGATGTCATGTCAACATCCTGCAAGAAGGTGTTACTCAGACTAATGACTGGTTCCAAAGTCCTAGTCTTAAACTTAATGCAAAAAAATGCATTATCATCCGTTTCAGCAAGGGTGATGTTCCTGCAAACCACCACATCAATAGGAATACGCTAAGCATACAGTCAGTGGTGAGAGATCTGGGCATGCAGGTTGACAGCAATCTTAACTTCGATCACCATGTCTCCACAGTGATAAAAAGGACATTTTATATTGCTCATCTCATGTGTAAGGGCATTGTCTCCAGGAAAAAGAGGTTATAACACTCCTGTGCTCTTCCCTCATCAGACCAATAATAGAGTACAAAGCTCCCTTTGGTATGTTCCTTTTCAAACACCTGCAGCAATTAGACAGACCACAAAGGTTCCTTACAAAACAATATTCAGGGCCTTCAAGATCTGTCTTATGTGGACAGACTGAAATCATTGTCACGTTACTCTGTTGTACACACTGCTCAGAGTCGACCTGTGCATTGCATGTAGAGCAATCTCTGACACAACTTTAATGGAAATGCTACACATTCGCAAGTCAAATGGCACACAGGTCAGTCACTCAAAGGACCTTAACTGGGTATGTGACAACAGCAGAACTTGCTGGAGAGACAGATTTGTTTCATAGAGGTTGCCCCACATTTGAAACAAGCTTCCTCTTCTTGTTAAATGAATTCCCTCGTTGGCCCTTTTTAAGTATAATTTGGATGACCGGATGGGTAACCGGAAATTCATGCCAGGGGTTTTACCTGTGTCTCTCTTGGAACAGGGGCAGTAGGTGCTGATTTTAGTGTCTGCTTGAACCAGACACCTTTGGAAACATGGGCTGAACTTGGCTAGGGTTGTAAGGGCCCTGGGGCTGTTAGCCTAGTGATCTTCTATGATCCTATGATCCTGTGATTCATTACCAGCTTCCTAAACTTGATAATCAAGAACACCTTGCTATTTATGAAAATAAGAGCAAAACACACTTTTGCAGAAGAAACCATTTCTCACTGAAGGGCACTTGTAATATGTTACACTGGTGAACAATATCTTTTCCTTACTGGAGGACCAGATGCAAATTATATACGATTACATCAGCATCATTAAAATAAAAATCCCAAAACCTTAAGCAGCTTCTCTTCTCTCTATGACCCCTGTAACCCTGAATTTGTCAACATTAATTTCAACACCCAAAACAAACGTCTGCAACATGAACAACAGATCTGCCACAGCAGTCAGGCCATTTGTCACCACAGTGAAATCACTAGTATACAACACAGTAGAATATATACAGAGGCATTTTATCTAAGCCAGGAATAAACTTCAGAACATAACACATTCAGAGCTTACAAAAAGGTATTGAAATAAAAGATAAAAAGAAGGGACCTGCTGGACATCCCTGTTTTGAACCAAAAATAAATATATAAGAATGGCAGAGGATACTCAGTCATTAAAAAGACTACATAAACATGCTACTTCTGATACGTGCATATGAAAAAAAATGCACCACTTGAGAAGAAAGGTCCAGAAGTTACAACAGTCTTAACAAGTCTGTATGGACAGAATCAAAGGACTGCCTGATGTCTAGGGGAAATCACTATGTTCTAAACATTTCAATTGGACTCAAAATAAAATAAAAAAAAGGTGCAGTAACAAATCTTTAAAACCCACTGCAGCAAAACTGTTCATAGATCCAGCGAATCTAACCCACACAGAGGTGAGCTGTTTATTATAATAGCTTAAAACCTTCAAGCCGAGGGACATGAGTGATGAGGTTAGTTAAAAGGCCACAGAGCATCTACTGATTGCACCTTCTCTTTGACAGTAGTTACAGAGGCTAGGAAATCATGAGGACACAGAAAGGAACAAGCGTTCTAACCTGACAGCCCCAGGACAAGAGATATCCCAGGGTTAAGAAGTTATACAATGTAGGAATGTCACTGCATTATAAGTAGTTCTAACGTGTTCCAACTCTGAACTTTAAGTGTTCAGTTTGGCCAGAGTGAAAAAAAATCCTCTACTGGTTCAGATGGATTAAGATTCAAAAAGCACATCCAATGTGTGGTCAAAAACAATTACCATGAATTAGGAGTTCTCTATAAAGTAAAATTATCCCTAATACAAAATACAAGAAAATCTATAGGTGAGGCCAAACTGCTCTCTAATCTCCTGTATGCCTCATCAATTTTCACTAACCTACAATTCCCAGAGCTAGCTACACTGGATTCATCTTATAATAAAACTGCCAAGTTTGGAAGTGGTCACATTATACTTTTCTCTCTTTCTGGTTGGATCTAGCTAACCTACTAGCCTTCTCTGATATTATGATCATTCACTACATCCTGTATTCTGCAAATGGTTGCCCTTTCACCAGCAAGTTATTAAGCTGTTAAATATCTCCCAAGGACTGCACTCATAGGTTCATGGGTCGGTACTAGGCTATCGGCCCTAGGGCCTATACAAGCCTAGCCATAACAATTCCCTGGATATTTCTTCCTACAATATTTACTTCCCTGGACCCCTCCTGCAGTATAAACCTAAATCAACATCTGTTTTTTACTCAAAAATGTAAAAATCATAATGATGACTGTCTATGCTCTGTAAATGCTTGCTGAACTGTTGAACTCATTTCCAACAAATACCTCAACTCATCTACAATTTAAAATCTCTTTGAAGCTGTACCTCTCAAGCATATGCCCCTGAACCTGTAACAGCCTCATTGCCAGTATCCCTTGTTATTTTAAATCTTATCCCGTTTACAATTTACAATCCTGATGAAATCATACCTGTCAGTATAACAGTACTGCCACTGTACTGACATCATTACTACTTTTCCTCCTTATGTACTCAAATAAAACAAATGTTATTAAACTTTTCCACTTTTACTTTAATAACTTTGTGGCTATGGGTCTCAAGTAAATTGAACTGTTTGAATTTAATATCCATATGCCTTATCTGTAGTACCCATGGTGGTGGTGCTGCGGTAGCGTTGTCGCCTCACAGTAAGACGCTGTTCGGTTCGATTCTCAGCTAGAGCGTCTTCTGCGTGGAGACATGCGTAAATGGGCGTACCTCCGTTGAAGGTTGTGCATCAGGGCTGGTAACTCGGCATGTAAAAATCAACTACCAATCATTAGCGGACCGGAGTTCCGCTGTGGCGACCCCTAACCGGGAAAAACCGAAAGACACAACAATGCCTTATCTGTAGTCTGTTTGCTAATGTTACAGTGTGAGCATGTACATTCACTGTAAAATAATGCTGAAATGTTCTATTGATGTATATGAATTTTACATACTGTGTATATTACGCTCCATAGATGTGTCTGAGCTGAACTTACTGTATATGCTATATAATGTGTGTAACATGGTAATGACTAGTATTATATCATTTTGAAGGTTACAACATATTTTACTGTTAGTTCATTCAAACATATATAATATACAGCTCTTCTTCTCAGATATCTGCTGAAAAGGAATTTTGCTTAGTCAGACTTTTCCAGTAAAAAAGGTCTACTACATAAATAAATAAATATATCTTTGACATTTTATAATGAACATTTATAAAAATTGACAACATATTACACATCATACACATTGTAACAAAACCCCAGATTATAAACATAATATAAATAAACAAACATTTGGGAGATTCTGAAGAATACAGTCAGAAAAATCAGTTTCTTCATCAAAAGTCCTGTTTATCAAAAATCTTCTCATAATCGTGATGTTTTATACAGTGGGCAGATAAACCATTACAAAATTGCATCCATTGTTATACATTTGGTCTTCAAATAAATGGTCACAAAGCACTGACTGGGTTTTCTTCCACATTTCAGTATTTTATTCAAGTAATTAAAGAGACTAAATTCCAAAGCTTGCCTCAAAAGTAAGATCTTCATTAAAGTGGAGAAGACCTAATATTTTGTGGACAACCTCATGCCTCCAACTTAAAGCTGAGAGAAAAAAAGAGTAGCAGTTTAACAAGGTTTTCAGTTTCCAATATAATGAATACAGACTAAGCTGTGTCTTCTCAACTGCAGAGCAGAGCACCAGCACGATAGATCCATTCAGCATACAACTTTCTTACTCCGAGCACCAGCACGAGGGATCCATTCAGCATACGACTTTCTTACGCAGAGCACCAGCACGAGGGATCCATTCAGCATATGACTTTCTTACGCAGAACACCAGCATGATAGATCCATTCAGCATATGAGTTCATTACTCAGAGCACCAGCACGAGGGATCCATTCAGCATATGACTTTCTTACTCAGAGCACAAACACGAGGGATCCATTCAGCATACGACTTTCTTACTCAGAGCACCAGCTCAATGGATCCATTCAGCATACAACTTTCTTACTCAGAGCATCAGCACGATGGATCCATTCAGCAAATGACCTTCTTACGTAGAGCACCAGCACAATGAATCCATTCAGCATATGACTTTCTTACACAGACTACCTGCATGATGGATCCATTCAGCAAATGGCTTTCTTACGCAGAGCACCAGCATGATGGATCCATTCAGCAAATGACTTTCTTACTCAGAGCACCAGATCAATGGATCCATTCAGCATACGACTTTCTTACTCAGAGCACCAGCACGATGGATCCATTCAGCATAGGACTTTCTTACTCGGAGCACCAGCATGATGGACCCATTCAGCATATGAGTTTCTTACACAGAGCACCAGCACAATGGATCCATTCAGCATATGACTTTCTTACGCAGAGCACCAGCACTATGGCTCCATTCAGCATATGACTTTCTTACACAGACTACCAGCATGGTGGATCCATTCAGCATATGACTTTCTTACGCAGAGCACCAGCATGATGGATCCATTCAGCATATGACTTTCTTACGCAGAGCACCAGCATGATGGATCCATTCAGCATATGACTTTCTTACACAGACTACCAGCACAATGGATCCATTCAGCATATGACTTTCTTACGCAGAGCACCAGCACAATGGATCCATTCAGCATATGACTTTCCTACACAGAGCACCAGTACAATGGATTCATTCAGCATATGACTTTCTTAGGCAGATCACCAGCATGATTAATGCATTCAGCATATGACATTCTTACGCAGAGTACCAGCATGATGAATCCATTCAGCATATAACTTTCCTCTGCAGAGCACCTGCACAAGGGATCCATTCAGCATATGACTTTCTTACGCAGTTCACCAGCACGATGGATCCATTCAGCATATAACTTTCCTACACAGAGCACCAGCGCAATGGATCCATTGAGCATATGACTTTCTTACGTAGAGCACCAGCACGATGGATCCATTCAGCATATGACTTTCTTATGCAGATCACCAGCACGATGGATCCATTCAGCATATGACTTTCTTATGCAGATCACCAGCATGGTGGATCCATTCAGCATATGACTTTCTTACACAGAGCACCAGCACAATGGATCCATTCATCATATGACTTTCTTAGGCAGATCACCAGCATGGTGGATCCATTCAGCATATGACTTTCTTACACAGAGCACCAGCACAATGGATCCATTCAGCCTATGACTTTCTTACACAGAGCACCAGCACGATGGATCCATTCAGCATATGACTTTCTGGCTGAAGCACAAGAGACGCTGCAGCTTTGAGACTCATGATCCAGTCCCCAAATGCAGTTATCATCCAGGTGGTCATTTATAGGATGAACACATTAACCTCTTTGTTATCCTCCTTTACTGTTTGTAGCACAGAAACTCATATTGACTGATAGGCAGCCCAGATCAGCAAATAGCTAGGACAAGTGTATCAGCTTAAACATGGCTCACAGCTAAATCGGAGCAGCAAAAGGCAAGCTCCATATTGTTGCTATTCATAGTCGTGCCTCCTTCTGCCATGGCACATAGTAGAGAAGGGAGACTTTCCCAGTGTTCTGTTCAAGTTTCTAAGTCTGTTCAAATACCACTTTGAGTCTTCTCTGAAATTGGCCATAGATTTAGTGTGATTAACTCAGCCAAAACAAACAAACAGATATTCTTTTCAATGAAGTCTGAAAGATATCCGTAATACAAGAAGAGTTTAGGTTTACTACTAGAAGCACATACTCTAATTTTGACAAAGAGATACTTATCCATATGGTTGATTCTTGCCTCTACAATAAAGGAGACTACCAATTTATAGGTATATCTAAACAGTTTCATTTTGACAAGCTGGCCTCAGTCTGGAGTCTAAATGTTAATGCACAGTCAAGCTAAACTCTTAGATATTTGTAAGTCTGAACCTGTCAATAGTATTATTATCATCAGTTAAAACTGTTGTGTTTTAGGTTACGTTTCTTTTAATACTGATATTATATTTAGGATTATTAAACATACATGTAAATCATTAATTAACAGTTATTGGTAAATTTCCAGGTCAGAAATCTATCATAAAAATTTACACTTACATGCAACAGCAATACTGGGACTTTATAACATAGAGTAGGAAGAATATGGATTTAATTTTCCTATTGCCAGAACCATTTACTACAATGAAATTATCAGTAATTTACACATTAAATGACAGTGCAACCATAACCACACTACAATCTTTAAAAAAAACAATGGTTGAAATGGTTGAAAATTACACAGTTTCAAATGTTTCTCTAAAGGACCAGAAGAAAATAAGGAAACACAGTAACCATATTACACTGATATGGAAAAACAGCCATACTTTTTCCATACTTATCTGATTACACATGCCCTTCTCACTGATGTTCATTCTCCAACCTATAACCAACAGCAAGATAGTCTCACACACACACACACACACACACACACACACACACACACACACACACACACACACACACACGCACTCAGTTCTTTCCGATCATCAAATTTCTGGCATCTATATCATGCCCATACCTCACAGTCTCCTAGTGCAAGAAATCTGGACAAAGCCTATCATAATGGGGGGACAAAGGCCGAAAAATAGGGATGGATTTTAAATATTGTTTTTATAAACTTTTAAGGTTGCTAGAACAACGGGATTTCTGTTGCCAAGCATTTTCTGAGGGATATGAAGGACATGAAGTCTGAAACTAAAACATACGTCTATATTTAGTGTCTTCAGTCATCAGATCATTCCAGTGATTTGCCAGAAAACCACAAATTGTATGAGGGACAAACCAAAAATATGACACAAAAATCTGGACAGTCTGTGAAAATGTCTTTAGTTGAGAGGTACAATCATGTCTGCTCTCTAAAAATTGTTCACATCAAACTCCACTTTACATACTTTCAGAGGCACTATTGAGCTTCTATATAGGTGGTGTTTTAAACAATGTATCACCACATGATTAATGGAGCCTCCATTGCCTAAGTCAGTGAACCAGACACTGTACCTGGGCTGAGTCTGAAAAAGGTCCATGGAGATCAGTGCTCTCCCCCTGAAAACATATATAAATAAAATAAAAATAAAATAAAATGCAGTGACTGCTGCAGCCTGCATCTCCATGGCAAACTGGCAAAAGTAATATCTGGTAAATCTGCACATCTCACACACTTGCACATTTTTCCTGAGGTGTGGATTCCTATTGTTGGCTAAGATTATATTTAGGAGGATGTCTCTCGCATGGGGAGAGGGGTAACTTTGCCCTACATCAAACATTTGTTTTGCTATTGTTTCTTTTTCATAGCATGATATTTCAAAACATTTGCTGTAAAAAATGTTTTTTATGGGATCCGTCTCCCAGAATTTATTTTACTTTGATTGATGAGATATCTTTTGGGTGTACATGCTCATGCCAGCTTTAGAGTATTTCAAAGTACTGATGATTATATCAGTTTTGCATACACTTGCAGCATCATATCAGGTTCATACACTTAAAGATGTTGATGTCACTGTCATTAGAAAATACAGCAATGTTGTAGTATTACTGCAATGGGCCAATGCCATATTCAGGATTGATTCTCTGCCTCATAGCCTTTGCTTGCTGGAGTGGGATCCTGGACTTCCACCACTCTGAGCAGAACAAAAGAAGTACAGCAGAATGAATGACTGAATGAATGGACATTACAAGATTAGCAGGAATATCTTTTGATGTCAAGTATCAACATTTTATAAAACCCTAAATATTCTTGGAAAATAATAACACAAAATGTGTTATAAATAAGAAAATAAAATCAAATCTTAGTATATTTATATACATATTTTAACAAGTTCTCTTAAGATATTCATATATTATTCAGTAGTTTTGGATGCCACACAAGTAAAGAAAAAGGGAAAGGATGATTAACTTACTATGTTTGCACTATTTTCTTTACAAAATAGATTTGCAAAGATTTGAATGCCTTTAGAAAAGCAAGAGGGTGATTATTTTCCAGTATTATAATTGTATCTCATTTTTAAAGTGACTGGCTTCTTCATATTTGTTACATAAGAATTCTTCACAAGTTTCAGGCAAAGACCGCATTAAATAATGATGAAGAAAAAATATCCACACATTTACACAGCTATTTAAGAATGACATCAAGTGCTCTCTGTTCTGGTTGTTAAGTTAACTTCATCTGTAGAGAATTTCATCCTTTTTAGCAGTATTGCAGTTTTCATCTACTGGTGGGCTATTCTTGCTATATAAATTATTCCGTTACTCCCTCGGTGAACGGTTAATTTAAAATATCTTCTTAGCTTTGATCTTTCTCACCAATTTCCCTCATGTCGCTTGCAATCTGCCATGACAGCTTTGTACATTTTAATGTTTAGAATTTGCATCCTTAAACTGTCTTTGAGAAAATGTTCTACGTCTAGCACCAGTATACCATTTGTTTCTTTTCCTTAGTGCAGTCTCAGCAAAACCTTTTTCCTGGTTCTTTTCATATCACAGACATTAGTATAAATTCTGTTTACCTGTCCTTCTGATTTATTTTGATGGGCAAATGGGTAGGAAACAATGCTATATTCATCCAGTATTTGGTACCATTTGCCAACATTGTGGGTATAGAAGCCTATTTTAAAGCTTATCCTGTTAAGTAAGGTACATTTATTTACATCACATGGAGATTCTTGAAGTTTGCTATGAACTGAAAAAGATCAACTCAGTGCTTCTCTTTAAGCAATCATTTGGTTAACTTTGTACTGCTGCATGGCTGAAGAAAGGAACAGCAATGTTATCAATAAATATACAAGCAGGAATCAATACAGAAATGCAGTGTATGTGTTGCTATAATACTAAGAAAAAGCATCAATGAAAATAAACTAAGCAGGTTTTGTAGCTAGCACTGATTCCAGTCCCTTCTATATGTAATGAGAAAATAAAATTATTTTGCTTATTCCAATATTTAAAATAACTAAATGAGAAAAGCTTCCTTTAGTTATAGCTAGTTTCCTTGTGAGTATCTTTCTGCTATATAAGGTTGTGTATGCAGTTAACACCTATCATGTGATTGATTTGATTCAGTTATGTTTTAAATATGTTAGAATGTTAAATATTTAAGCAATAACCCATGCCTGGGTGTGGGTACTGCTGGATTTACCCACGGTTGGTGTGGTTTGGTCACAAGGGCGAAGCCCGAGTGGCCAGAAAAAGACAACCGTGGGTAAATCCAGCATTACCCATACCCAGAAGTGGGTTATTGCTATTATACAATGACATTATATAAGAAAAAAAATACTTACTTTTCTTAAATAATGGCATTGTATAATGCCTCCTTGCTGCCGTTCCGCAGCTGTCCAGTATTCTGCGGCAGTTCTGATATACTGCACATGCGTATGGTTACGCAGTACATCAGAACTGTGTGTGGAAGCAACGGAGAAAGGAAGATCTCCATTGCTTTTAAAAAACGGGTCTCGCTATGTTAAAAGAGTTTAACATAGCGAGATAGCTTTAAAAAAGCAACGGAGAAAGGAAGATTTCTGTTGCTTTTTTTAAGATATCTCACTATGTTAAACTCATTTAACATAGCGAGATAACAGCAATGGAGCTCTTCCGTTTTCCATTGCTGTCCAACAGGAAAAAAAAAAGACTTAAACTAATGGAAAAAGTCCAGGCGACCGGACCTTTTTCCATTAGTATAAGTCTAATTTACAATGTGCATGCTGTCCAATCACTGTGCATGTTTTGGAATATTAATGGGGGGGGGGTCGTTGTATAATAGCACTTAACACCTATCATGTGACTGATTTTATTCAGTTATGTTTTAAATGTTAGAATGTTAAATATTAGCACTTAACACCTGTCACCTATCATGTGATTGTTTTTATTCAGTTATATTTTAAATATATTAGAATGTTAAATATTAGCATTTAACACCTATCATATGATTGATTTTATTCAGTTATGTTTTAAATATGTTAGAATGTTAAATATTATCATGTGAGCACATAATCAAAATTAAAAATACTTTATGACAATATTGTATTGTTTACAAGAAAATGTACTTACTATAATAAAGTGTTTTATTACCTAGGGGGATAGTTACTTATGAAATTATTCAATACATTTTTGTTTTTCCCGTTTAATAATGTTCAGAAAGGAATAGTTTGGCATACCCACATTGGCAGAGAAACTTTAGTTTTTTTTCAAGAACGTTTCTGCCCATGTACCAAAATGAACATGGGAATTCAACTGTCTGCAGTGCTAAAGTATGTTATCCTAATAAAATAACAAAAAAAAAAATGGCAATAAATGGCAGGTTGCTAGACCAAGCTTTATTAAGCGCTTTTTGTCTGGGATCCTAACCAAACTTCTTCAGATGCATGTTATCCTACTAAGCATGCACAATGGTTTACAAAGTGGAGGACAGATAAAAGCAGAACATACACTGGTGTGCCAGCCACCTCTCACATCTGCTAGCTCATGCTTTGTTGTAAAAAGCATGGTATAAAATAAACAGCTACATATTAACTTGTTTTGTCTGCATGTCAGCTCTCATGTACATTTCGTTTAATTAGAAGTTATGTACTCACCATAACGTTCCATCTGAGTAGGTGTATTCATTTGTCTGCAACCTGTGGGTTATGGATCCGATATCGGATCCAAACTGGCATGGTTTACCAGCTATGGATCCAAGCTCTCAGCTCCTCCCCTCACCCATAATACCCTGCTCTACCCTCATGACCTCAGATCGAGTTTGCCAACAGCAAGAACACCCTGAAAAGGGTAACACATAATATGCAGGAAACTGAAAGGCCAGGGGGATAGGAGGGCGGGATGGTTGCAGACAAATGAATACACCTACTCAGATGGAACGTTATGGTGAGTACATAACTTCTAAATCTGAAGTAGGAGATTCATTTGTCTGCAACCTGTGGGACAGAGTCCCCAGCTACCTGAATCTTGGGCGGCCATCATGGAAGGATATTCCGAGCACCGGAGCCAAAGGATGCTCTACCCTAGATGCAAGATCCAACTTGTAGTGGGAAATAAAAGTATGAGATGAAGCCCATGTGGCTGCTGCACAAATATCATCTAGAGGAATCCTAGCCTTAAAGGCTGCCGAGGTAGATACTGACCGGGTTGAATGGGCGGTACACCTCCGTGGGCCTTCCTGAAGCTTGATAAGCCAATAAGATACATTGTGAAATCCAGCGAGACAGAGACTTTAGAAATTGGCTTGCCCAAATTAAATTTAGCAAAGGAAATGAACAACTGGTCGGATTGCCTATGACCAGCCGTTCTGTTTAGATAAAATCTAAGTTGCCTGTGAACATCTAAGGAGTGAAGCTTGTATTCACCTTTGTTTTCATATTTAGGAAAGAAAACAGGGAGGTTAATGGATTGATTAATGTTTGCTTCAGAAGCTACTTTAGGAAGAAAGGACGGGTTGGTCCTGAGGTAAACACGGTCCAGATGAAAAACCAAGTAAGGAGGTTTAGCTGATAATGCTTGGAGCTCTGAAACTCTCTTGGCCGATGTAATGGCTACTAAAAAGGCAGTCTTGAAAGACAAGAATTTGAGATCTGCCGTAGCAGCTGGTTCGAAGGGGGGGGCAGTCAAGGCCTGGAGAACTAAGGAAAGGTCCCAGGGAGGAACCGCTTGTTTTACAGGGGGCCTGAGAAGGAAAGTACCTTTAAGGAAAATTTTACACAACTTGTCTGACATGAGTGGACTGGAATCATGACCAATGTGATAATGTGAAATTGCCGCAAGTTGTACTTTGACTGTGGAACTGCTGGCACCATCGTTAAAAAGAGTGGTTAAGAAATCAAGCACTAAAGGGAGAGGAACTGTGAAGGGATTCAGGCCTTGCCACTCCGCCCACAAAGAAAACCGTTTCCACTTGCTGCGGTAGACTTTCCTAGTGGATGGTTTATGAGCTGCCACCAGGATCACCTTAACAGGGGACAAATACCGGGAGTCCTGATCAAGAGTGGAACTGGAGCAGCCAAGCGGTCAGCTTCAGGTTGTCCAGGTTTGGAGGAGATAGGCAGGATGGATGAGATATCAGATCCGGAATGGGATCTAGAATCCAAGGAGGATTCACCGAGTGAGACCTTAGGAAGGGGAACCAGATCTGCCGAGGCCAAAACGGAGCAATGAGAATCATTCTGCAACCCACCCGAGATGCTTTCTGAAGAACTTGGAGCATCAGAGGCAAGGGTGGATAAGCATACAGAAGACCGGGTGGCCAAGCATGCACCAGAGCGTCTCTTGGGGAACCTCCTGGAGGAGGTATCAGAGCGAAAAAACTGTCGCACTTGGTGTTTGAGGGAGAGGCAAAAAGATCGCATGAAGGAGTTCCCCACCGTGCGAATATGCGTTCCGCTACTTGAAAATTGAGAGACCACTCGTAAGGGGTCAAAATGGTGCAACTGAGCTTGTCCGCCAGGATGTTGGACCGACCCGGAATGTGCGTTGCTATCAGAAAGCGGTTGGTGGAGATTGCCATTACCAAATTCTCATGGCTTCTCGACAAAGAGGGTAAGACCTCGTTCCCCCTTGCTTGTTGATATACCAGACAACCGACATGTTGTCCGATTGAATCGCAATTGTTCCCAAGGGAAGAAAGTCCTGAAGTGCTAGCAACGCTAAGAGCACTGCTCTCATCTCTAGAACTTTGATATGCAGTAAGGTCTCTGAATCGTTCCACGTGCCTTGGACGTCCGGCTCAAATGTCCCCCACCCAAGGCGGGAGGTGTCCATGGTCACCGTGTCGAGAGGGGGAGAAGCACAAAATGGGCGGCCTCCGTGGAGATCTGGGGAGTGAAGCCACCACAGGAGGGACCGCTTGCAAGCCTTGCTGATCGCAATGGGATGATGCATAGGAAGAGCAAGGTATGACCACTGTACTAAGAGAGTCCACTGGAGGATGTGCATATTGAGCCTGGCGAGAGGAAGAAGTGCTATAGCAGATGCCATGGACCCTAGAGCCCTCAGGACCAACTCCGCCGGAACAGAACTTGAGTGGAGAATGGCCCGCACCTGGAGCTGCAGATTTTGAACTCTGTCCGCAGTGAGGAAGGCTTTTAAACTCCTTGTGTCTAACCTGGCCCCTATAAAATCTAAGAGCTGTGTGGGCGCTAGGTTGGATTTCTTTGTATTTATAGTAATGCCCAGGTTGGGAGCAAGATGGAGAAAGGAGTCTCGCGCCAATAGTAGTAGATGCCTTGTTGGGGCGGTAAGGAGCCAGTCGTCCAGCGTCCAGGTAGGGGAAGACCTGCACACCCTGAAGCCTCAGGTGGGCCGCTACCACTGCTAATACTTTGGTGAACACCCTGGGGGCTGTGGTGAGACCAAAGGGAAGGACCCGGAACTGGTAGTGACTGGCTCCCAGCCGGAAGCGGAGAAAACTCCTGGAGCGCCTGTCCATTAGGATGTGGTAGTACGCATCTTTGAGGTCTATGGAACACATCCAGTGATTTTCTCCCAGAAGGGGGAGAATAGATTGCAGAGTGACCATTCGGAATTTTTCCTTGGGAACTGCCAGGTTCAAGAGAGAAAGGTCTAAAATTGGTCTTAGATCCCCCGTCTTTTTTGGCACTAAAAAGAACCTGGAGTAGAACCCTGATCTGATCTGGTCTGGGGGGACGGGCTGGATGGCTCTTTTCTTTAGCAGATGGCCAATTTCTGCCAAAGTGGCCTCCCGTTGACCGGGTGGAACGTCTGGGAGGGACTTCAATTTTGGTAAGTGAAGAAAAGGGATACGGTATCCTCTGGATATTATCTGGAGAACCCAGCGGTCTGATGTTATGGACTCCCATGCCGCTAGGTGCCCCGAAAAACATCCCCCGACTGCCTCCAGAGTTGAGGAGCCGGGCAACCCCTCAGGGTTGCTGCGCGGGCCGTTCAGAGAAGGGTTCTCTGGACCCGAAGTTCCTGGGAGCCCCTCTGCCTCTAGGGCGGCGTCCTCCCTGTCCTCCTCTGCCACGGAAGGACTGGTTGTCCGGAGCAGGCTGGGATTGCTGCGACTTCCGGAACCACATCTTCTTCTGACCCTTTTGGTTCCTAGAATAGGGCCTCTGGGGTGCAGAGAAGCGGATTCCGATGGCAGACAGCGTCTTCCCGTCCTTCTCGCTCTGGGTCAAAGTGTCGTGAACGGTTTTGCCAAAGAGGGCAGAACCATCAAAGGGGGCATTCGCAAATGATGCTTTGAAGGGCTCTGAGAAATCGCAATGACGGAGCCAGGCCTGACGTCTAGTGACTAGACCTGCCCCTGCGGCTCTAGCGCCTTCCGTAGCATGGGAGAGTAGCCGCATAGAGGTATTGGTAACTGATCTAAGAGTGGCCATGCGGGTGGAGTGCAGCACTTTGTCCTCCTCCGACATGGACTCTGGGGGAGATGCAGCATATTCTTTAGTGAGATCGCGCTGCATCCTAATAACGTGTGCCAGGTAGTTCAGTGCCCTTACCGAGAAGGTCGCTGAACTAAACATCCGCTTCCCCAAGCGGTCCATCATCCGAGACTCCTTGCTCGGGGGATGGACTGAGGGACTCTCCTGAGCAAGTTCCCTCTTGGTGGCCACCGCCGTCAACATGGCATCTACCGGAGGCCCCTTACTCCAATGGGCACGGTCAGACGGTGGACTGAGGATCCTGTCGGGCCTCTTAGGGATTGGCTCCACTGTGTCCGGTTCCTTCCACATCCTGGTGGTAATGAGGTCCACCAGGGGGTCGGCAGGAGGGGACACCCAAGAGGTAGACGGGCCCGCTTCAAATGCCTCCAAGAACACGGACTCGTCCGAGGAAGACTTGGGGGCAGACCACCCCCCCTTATGCGGAGCATTTCCATGATGTCTCCAAATGAGACATCCTCGGGGGGTGACAGTGGGCAGCCTTCCCCTTCCTCCAAATCCGTGTCTTCCGTGAGAGACTCGGGGGAGTCAATGTGCCTCCTTTTGCATGTATGCTTGCGAGGAACATCCTCTGGGGGGCTGTCAGAGGACTCCTCGCAAGCAGCAACCTGTTCCAGGGGAACAGCTTGGGGCACAGAAGCGGGCTGTCCCAAGGGCCGGATGGTGGAAGCCTGACCCAGTGCAGAGGGAGCGTGGGACGGAGCCGAAACAAGTGCCGGGGGTCCGGAGACCCTCAACAGGGCCCTCTCTACTACATCAAAGGCCGAAGGGGAGCCGACCTCGACCAAAGGATCCAACAATCGGCTCCCCCTCGGATCCGAAGAGTGGATCGGAGCCGGCGCCAAGCACTCGGATCCGGCGGGACAGTGCGCCAGACACAGACGGCGCCAAAGGAGCACTGATCCCCGGATCCAAGGCTCGGATCCAGGCTCCGAGGTCGGATCTGATGCACTCGAGGGCAAGGTCGGATCCGGTACCAAGTAGTATCGGCGCCGACCCACCCCCGCCTCCGAAGCTGCTCCCCTCCAACTGCTCCAACCCGGTAGCGGGTCGGAGAAGGAGCAATTGGCTTGAAAAGGGTCGAGCTCCCCAGAGGGGAGGCAAGAGCACTCCCATCTGCATCTGGGCCTGGATGAACCTTCTCATCATCCGTCCAGATCAGCATCTGATAGGCTGCACGTTGATCTCGACGAGGCTACCGAGGTAGGCCTTGAGTGCCTCCTCGATAGCCTCGGGAGATCGGGTCTCCTCCTCCTCAGGTCCCGTGAAAACACACTGGAGACCGGAGCCGAGGAGGAGGAGATCCAGCCGACAGGAGCCGGGAGAAGCTCGCTTGGCTGGCGGGGCCGAAACAGAGGTCTCGGCCCGCCGCTTATGGTGCTTCTCCCTCCGGTCCTTTTTTCTAGCATCCCTCTCCTCCGAACCAGAAGCGGGAGGTTGAGTCCCAGGAGGAGGAGGGGAGCGGAGGGAATAACCGTGGAGACGGTTACCCCCGAAGGAGTGGAGGTCGGAGCCGAGTCCGGCGGCAAAAGGCCCGCCAAAACAAGCTTGGACCTCCGCTCCTTCAATGCCCTTGGGTTGAACCCTGCACAAATGGAACATCCAGATGTGAGGTGTTCAACCCCCAGGCATCTCACACCGAGTGTGGCCATCAGCTGGGTAAAGCCTATGGCCACACTCGAGCATTTAGAAAATAGCCTTGGGCTGCTCAGACATCCCAAGCTAACAAATAAAAGTTACTATAACTAAAGTAAAGTAACTAAAAACAAAAATCACTCACAGGCCCAACACACACACTACGCTACCAGCGAGGGGAGGGATATAACTTTAAGATTAAACTCTAAAAAAAAAGTAATAATACAAGAGGGAAACCTACACTTTCACACAAATTAACCAAAAATTTTTTAAATTTTACAATTTAAACACTGAATATATCACTTAGCTGGAGAGCTGGAAAAAACAATCTGGTCACCATGCGCGGCAAACGAGATCTGAGGTCATGAGGGTAGAGCAGGGCATTATGGGTGAGGGGAGGAGCTGAGAGCTTGGATCCATAGCTGGTAAACCATGCCAGTTTGGATCCGATATCGGATCCATAACCCACAGGTTGCAGACAAATGAATCTCCTACTTCAGATCACAAGTTAACTGTTGAGGTGTAAGTCACATCCATTGAACTGTCGTATAAGCACAACCATATACATTTAAGTCTTCTACAAAATTATGCAGATCATTTGGAGTAAAACCTTAGATACATTTGTGCATCAATAATAATAGAAACATTTTAGACAAACATAAATTTTCCTTTACTTTTCTTACCAACTTTAATGTCTCTTAAGTTTCAAGTTGTCTTTTAACTTTTGTTACTTCTTTTGACTCTTTAGCATTTCTCTGGATACTTACTAAACAAACAGGCAAAATAAATAATACTCCTGATAACTGAAAATGACCCATTTCTCCCTCTAGACTGTACTTTTGATGTAACTGTCACTGTACTATTGTGCACCTTTGTTTTTCTCTTCTGTACATTATATTTTTCATGTCTTCTTGAAAAAAAGTAATTGAACCTAGGGTCCACCAACTTCTCTGGTAGCATGCTTACTTCCTTCACTATGATTTTGATAAAGACCAGTGTTTTATGTGCAGATTGAAGTTGGTGCCCTCATTACAAAAACTGTGCACGTTTCCCCTGACGCCATTTTTGTTCTTGTTGACACCATGCATTGTTTTCTTACTTTGTCATACACATGTGCTTGGCCCTGAACTACTTCTTTCCTATGGATAAACAAATCCAGTTCCAAAAGCTTCCCATTGTAATCCTGCTCCGGTACCCTCACATTTCTTGTGGCTTTCCTTTGCATTTTCTAAATACGTGTTATTTCCGTTTCCCTGAAAGTACAGCGGAATTGTGCACAGTGTTTTGGCCAAATCTGTAAACTGTACAATAGTGAGATTACTTCCTGATGAGTCATGCCTCTCAAGCTGCAGGCTCTGAAACAGCGGCAAAGGACTTTGAAAAGTAAGAACATCCAGCTGAAAATCCGGACATCTGATAGCATAATTTTGTTATACCAAATAGCACATAAATGCTCCCACTTCTGGTAAGAATGTAGAAACTACTGAGAAAAATATATCTAAAACAGAGAGTGACAATGATGATGGAAAAATATAAGCACATTATCAGACGGTGTAGCATCTGTAGACTTTAAAGAATTATACTGCAACATTCTACCGCACAAGGTCATTTACTTCTGCTTAAGAAAAGGGAGATATGTGTTCTCTTTCTTTAAATTATTTTTGCTGCTAGTTTTTTTCTGTGTACTACGCAGCTGCAAAAATCACACGTGATGAAGGGGATTCAGAAAATTGTGTAAAAGGGGTAAATCAAACCTGAAAACAGGGACAATGCATCCTTAAATAAGGACATCCTGTATAGGGGTAAACCATGCCCAAAAATAGGAATGATACTCCAAAACAGGGACAGTGAGAGGTCTGCTCTGCACTGATTCCTCTCTAGACTCAGTCAAGCATGTTTCAGATTTGCTCCAACATTCTCTGTATGGATCTGATGATTTATTTCTGTACTCTGTACGAGCAAAAGAGATTTTCCTAGTTTAGTGGTGCCTAAACTCTCAGTTGTCAGCTGCCTGGTACTCAATTATGGGTTGCTTGTTCTCTAGTTGAAAAGACTCTGTATTTAGCTTTGACTCTGCTTTTAGCTACTGAGATAGTCTATTGATATCCCTTCGTAGTCTCTTCCACTGCCTGAGAGAGTTCGCCCCCAACTTAGTGTCATCCGAAGTAGCTCAATCCTCCTTGCAGCACATTATATGACATCTGACATAAACATCCCAAAGAACACATCTCTCAACTGTCCCTGATTTTGCCTCACACTTTTGCTCAGTCCCTCATAAAATATTTGAATTTCTAGTAAATCACTGTGGAATACAGCCAATCACTAATACCAGTCATTAGTGTTTCACACTTATTATTCTTCAGAAAATGCATGTTAATGAAAAACTTGTTCTATTAACTTTCTGACTGAATTAGAGTAGTATGTCCCTGTGTTGTGCTCCTTTGAACTGCACTTGATATATGATAGTTCCAGTTTATATAGCAACTAAGATCATAAGATGATAGGATCATAGGAAGTTACTAGGCTATTGGCTGTGAGGCCCTTACAAGCCTAGCCAAGAGTTTAGCCCATGTTTAGACAAGTCAGCACCCCAATGTCACTGTTCAGCAGGGAGACAGGTGGAATCCCAGGGTGGATTTTCTGTTCCAAATCCAATTATCCAGGTTGCGTTTTAAAAGGTTTAATGAGGTACTCTGCTTTATGTGGAGAGGGAATCTTTTCCACAAAGGGGGGAGTCTCTTAATTTAAATTCATTTTAACAGTTTGCATCTGTTTTAGTTTACTTCTTTAAGCCTATTTTAATGATTAAATATCCAAACGTAAATCAAAAATAAACTCAATACACCAAAAACGAAAAAACAGGGCAAACTCCACTGAATGTAATACGGCAAAACAGTACTCTCCACCAGCTCACAATGAGGCACGGCTTGAACACAAAATATTCCAGCAGGAAAAGGATTTATTAACGCCAACAAATACTGACACGTTTTCATCAAATTCTGACTTCATCAGACAACCACATGTTAATTACACAGGCTTAAATAGCTTCAACTCCCCTCCCTTGATGAATTAATTAATAAATCAAGATTTAAAAACACAAACACACTTATTTAGAATAAAACATATGCAACTCCATTTAATACTAAAAACATGTTTTAAAAGTTGCATTTCTAAAACCAGAAACTGGTATATGTCATATCATAAATAACTTAATTAATTTGCAAAAAGACATTACCATTCTATCAAAAAATGAATAATTTAATATCAAATTTTTTCTGACTTTAGCTTCAAATATGGGACAATAGATATAGTGTCATTAAGTCCAGGGAATCTATTGGATTCCAAAAGTATTTGCCAGTGTGTTTCCCTATGGGATAATAATACATCCCATGGTCCACCCCTGGCATCCTGGACTACAGAATCCAGCACAAAGAAGGTAAAACTTCCATCAGAACATGTGTTGAGGTGTTTAAAAAGTGCATTATTATTGTCATGTTTTTGTATGTCATATAGGTGCTCATAAACTCTTCTACGGAGTTGTCTTTTAGTTTTTCCAACATAAAATGACTGGCATGATTGACACACTGCCAAATAGACAACTCCGCAGGAATGACAATTATAAAAAGCATTAGATCTGATCTTCCTATTTCTACTTTCCAGGTATATGAATTCCTGATTAGACATATATTTGCACTGTGAACACCTTCCGCACTTGAATGTCCCCCTACGGGGACACACAAATGATCGCTGCCTGTTACCCTTTTCTAAAATTCTTTTCAAATTAAAACCTCTTCTATAAACAGTTTTTAAAGTTGTATTTTTGAAACCATCAAGATCAGTTATATCCTGAAATATTTGAAATTCCCTGTTAATAATCCGACTAATCTGTCCCACATTGGAACTATATTCAGTAATGTACAACACCTGATGAACATCATTTTCCACAGTGTTCTTGTCCTGTTCATTATTTAGACACTTCTGCCCCATGATTGGTTTAAACCTAGTGTTCCTGCCTTTAATAACTTCATCCTTGACTGAATTTATCAAAGCTATCGGATACCCCCTCTCCTTAAACATACTAGTCAACTTGTCACACTCAATGTTGAACAAATAATCCTGGGATGCCATACGTGAGGCCCTTACGAACTGACCCTTCACGATACCCCTTTTTTGAAACCCTGGATGTGAACTGGAAAAATGCAAAAAACTATTCGAATATGTGGGCTTCCTATACACTGTGGAGGTAAACACAAATTCCTCTTTCTTGAGGGTGACATCCAAATAATGAACGATATCTACTGATATCTCATGAGTAAATTTTAGGAAGGTTGTAGTACCCCCTATGTATGTAATAAATTCCTGTATGGTTTCCACTGGACCAGTCCAAAATATACAAATGTCGTCCAGGAACCTGGAATAAAAATTCCAGTATTTTTCATAACCACTGTTGTGTATGAATTTCTTTTCCCAGACGGCCATAATAATATCAGCATAGGTTGGCGCACAATTTGCACCCATGGATACCCCTGCTATTTGTTTGAAGTATTCACCCCCATAAAAAATGTAATTATTACGCAACACCAACTCCAACAACCCCATAATCATGGTAACATCGTTATGTGTGATCCCCGCACACTCCCATAAAGCTTCCTCTATCCATTCTAATCCAACTTCAGTGGGTATGACTGAAAATAAGTCTACCACGTCGATGGTAAGAAAGGTTAGATTGGGCTTGTAGAGGTCCTTAGTCACTCTTCTCAAAAATTCCCAAGAGTCCTTAATGAGATGGGACTCTTTCCCCCAAACCTGCTTCAGCTTCCAATCTAAAAACTTTGCTATGGAATGTGTCTTAGAGCCTTGCGCTGCCACTATAGGGCGTAATGGCGGATCATCCATACACTTGTGTATTTTAGGCACGCCGAAGATAGTAGGCACTTTGGGGTATTGGTTTTCAAGGTAGGAAAAGGTGTCGAACTCGATGACCTCCTGATCCAACATATCCTTGATAGCTAGGTCAATCTTTTTATATGACAAATGTATCTCTTCGATAGATGTAATAGTATACTTATTGGTGTCATATAATATTTCCCCCATTTTACTGTCATATAAGAGCTGGCTCATGATAACAATACCCCCGCCCTTGTCCGGTTGCATCACTCTAATCGATTGGTTATACGCCAAATTGTACATTAATGTGTTCTCTTCATCAGTCAGGTTATACTCAAAAGACTCTTGGTTTAAATGCTTACGTATTTCTCTCTCAATTCTGTTTTCTAAATTACTTAATTGGGGATGCAATGGTGGATTAAATGTGCTGGACCTCTTAAGTAACATACTGGGAGCAACAGGACCATGACCAAACATTTGCTGAAGATTGAGCTTACGAATAAACATTTTGAGATCCAAAATGCTGTTAACCAACTGGGAACCTTTGGATGGAACAAATTTGAAACCTTTGGTAAACAGGTCAAAATAAACTTCAGTCACAGGTATATCACTATAGTTGTATATATGAAACCCACTCCTGCTGTACATTTGGTATGCACCAATACTTTTAACAATGAAGCCTTTACCTGTCAACATACCAAATTCCTGTTCTTCCCCCTCCCCTGCCCCCGATTGTCCCGACCCTGAGCAAATATCGGGTAAACTGGGAGGGTTTGTCCCCCTTGTTGGTTCCGAATACGTTCGGATCTCCTGGGTAAAAAACTATCATCAAAATACTCTGTTGTATCCGTAAGGGCCTGTACCTCCCTCTCCGCAATTACAGGTGGCACCACCTCATCATTTGAAACCTGTCTCTGAGGATAATCGGTGGCCTGATAAAATCTACCCCTGTATTGGGGCGGATTGGGATACTGTCGCCCCTCCTTATATTCCCGGAGATCCCTCCTTAACTTGTTGAGTTTCCTATTGATAATAATATCACACTGCTTATCCACATTCTTACGTATGTCATAATATTTAACTTTGTGTGTTTCAACAGTAAACAACAAGTCAGTAATGATATCATTGTTACATTTGAAAATTTGTTCTGATAGTCCATGAATGTCTCTGTCATTTTTCTTTATAATCGCCCTCATAATATCCAGTCCACATCTATCAAATGCTTGGATCAGTTCTGAATGAAATTCACTTCCACCTATGACATTATTTGGGTATTTGTGTACCCTCAGTCCTTTAGGTACAATGCCTTTTTCTATACACTCATGCAAATATGAATTATCCAAAACCAAGCTTTTATACCTGTACAGCGACTCTTCTAAAAAGTGCAAGTTCTCCTCGTATGTGTACTTTTCATTATTCGTGGTCGACTGATAATCCGGTATAGAAAAGGATGGTTTAGCGTTAACCCAATCTGAAAAGGTAGCGTTTAAGGGTTGAGTCTCTCGCGCTGGTTGATGGCACGGTATGGATGACTCCGTACTGCCTTCCCTCAAAACAGCTGGTGTTTGAAGAAATGATGTCCTTTCCGTGTTGCCAAACACCTCCCTCGGTCTTCCATGGCCCAAACCATTGCGATCCTCCTCCTCGGGGGAATCCGCGGATGTTACACCTGGACATCTACCAATGGCATTAAGCACTTCGCTTTGATTTTTAATAATAGTCTGAAGCCCCAAACCAATGGGGGTAAGTAATAGAACAAGCTGTGAAAGCTGGCCCGTAAGCTGTGATAGTTCACCGGCAACATGTACACCGCCGATGCCGTTGCCATCCACAATGGGACTGCCCGAATCAGAATCCATATCACAAAATATCCAAACGTAAATCAAAAATAAACTCAATACACCAAAAACGAAAAAACAGGGCAAACTCCACTGAATGTAATACGGCAAAACAGTACTCTCCACCAGCTCACAATGAGGCACGGCTTGAACACAAAATATTCCAGCAGGAAAAGCATTTATGCCAACAAATACTGACACGTTCATCAAATTCTGACTTCATCAGACAACCACATGTTAATTACACAGGCTTAAATAGCTTCAACTCCCCTCCCTTGATGAATTAATTAATAAATCAAGATTTAAAAACACAAACACACTCATTTAAAATAAAACATTTGCAACTCCATTTAATACTTAAAACATGCTTTAAAAGTTGCATTTCTAAAACCAAAAACTAGTATATGTCGTATCATAAGTAACTTAATAAATTTACAAAAATACATTACCATTCTATCAAATATATGAATAATTTAATATCAAATTTTTTCTGACTTAAGCTTCAAATATGGGACAATAGATATGGTGTCATTAAGTCCAGGGAATCTATTGGATTCCAAAAGTATTTGCCAGTGATAATAATAAACATGATAATAATAATGCACTTTTTAAACACCTCCACACATGTCCTGATGGAAGTTTTACCTTCTTTGTGCTGGATTCTGTAGTCCAGGATGCCAGGGGTGGACCATGGGATGTATTATTATCCCATAGGGAAACACACTGGCAAATACTTTTGGAATCCAATAGATTCCCTGGACTTAATGACACCATATCTATTGTCCCATATTTGAAGCTTAAGTCAGAAAAAATTTGATATTTCATATATTTGATAGAATGGTAATGTATTTTTGTAAATTTATTAAGTTACTTATGATACGACATATACTAGTTTTTGGTTTTAGAAATGCAACTTTTAAAGCATGTTTTAAGTATTAAATGGAGTTGCAAATGTTTTATTTTAAATGAGTGTGTTTGTGTTTTTAAATCTTGATTTATTAATTAATTCATCAAGGGAGGGGAGTTGAAGCTATTTAAGCCTGTGTAATTAACATGTGGTTGTCTGATGAAGTCAGAATTTGATGAAAACGTGTCAGTATTTGTTGGCGTTAATAAATCCTTTTCCTGCTGGAATATTTTGTGTTCAAGCCGTGCCTCATTGTGAGCTGGTGGAGAGTACTGTTTTGCCGTATTACATTCAGTGGAGTTTGCCCTGTTTTTTCGTTTTTGCTATTTTAATGATTCTAGTAAATAATTGCACTACAGTTTTTGCCATTTAACTTGTCTAATTGTTGGTATTAAACCTTATTTTCTTTCTTATGTGATGATAGACATGCACACATATTATTTCAGGACTTGTGTTTGGTTTAAGGCAATTCCAAGGCTGTCAGTTACAGAGCAAAGTGTGAGAATGTTTCCATCATCCTAAGCTGTTACTGTTGTATTCCTTTGAAATACATAAACATAAGTTAAGATTTTTAATTTCTTGATATGTTTTTAAGTTCACTTCAGCAGTCTGTACTTGTTTTAGCTAGGGTCTTTAAGCCAATATTAGTAATTACAGTAAATGATTGCATTGCATTTTTCCCATTTATGTGGTCTAATTTTTAGTATTAAACCTCTGTTTCTTTCTTATGTGGTGAATGTCAGTCAGTCTAGTTCAGGGCCTGTGTTTGCTTTAAGGCAGGCATAGGCTAATCAGTTACACAGGTCAGTATTTAAGAACTTTTCCACCCCACTGTAGTTGTGTTCTTAAACTCAGTATCTCTTGTTGTCTACCCCTTATGATAATTTTCACATGGATGCCAGAACCATGGGACAAGGCGAGGAGGGGGTACCCACCCACTTTCAACAGCTGCCAAATGTGCCTTGAAGCTGCTGTCAGAATAACAATTACATGGAAACATTTGCATTGTTGATTCAAAGATAACCACAAGCTCATGCAGCTGAAAAAAAGATAATTTGAGTAATCAGCTTTTTCCAGCTGCCCAAGCTTGCACCTACCATGTAAATGCCCGTGTGAGTGTTTCTGAGGCATGCTGATCAACTTCTTTCATCAAGAATTTTGGACAAAGCCAAAAATACATGAATGAAGGCTGAAAATCAGGAAAACTTTTAAGCATTCATAATTAATTTAAAATGAAATAGAACAGGTTTTGCACCAACATGCTTTTTCTGAACAAAAGAGGTATGATACTGTGTCTGGCATTAGTGACTGTCTGTAATCCTCAGCAGACCTCTTAACATTTACTTAAGAATTCTGGGCAAAACCACACATAATGGGGTGAGGAACGGCCAAAATCAGAGACAGATTTTAAATATTGCTCTTAATAACTTAGAAAGCTGCTACAATAACAGGTCTTACATTAGTATATATTTTCTGAAGGATATGAACTCTCAAACTCAAATGTCTCATTGGTTAGTGAGCACAATCCACAATGATTTGCCAGAAAAATCAAAATTTTATGAGCAACAGAGCAAAATATGAAGCAATAATATTGACATTCTGTGAAATTTTGGAGAGTTGCAGGGAATGATTCTGAGTGTTTTACCAGAAAATCAAACATTTTAGGAGGAAAAGGGCAAAAATATGAGGCAAAATTGGGGATGTTCTGCAAAATTCTGTACAGTTTATTCATTGATCACAATTTGTTTACAAGGACTGGCCTATTGACCATTTTCAGGTACAACCCAGAATCAATAACAGTAAAGACAACAATTTACATAGGTACAATAATTCATTACATTCATGTACATCAAACTTTGCCTTTAGAACATACCTCTCAACTGTGCAATGTATGTATAATTCCTGTAAGTTGGCACAGACGTGTATGTTTATTGCCTTTAACTCATTGAGTAATAGGATGGGATTTGGCTCTCCTGTCTAATAGCCTGTTTTAGGCAGAATTTTCCATGGAGATACATTTTATTGGAGCTAGACTGACTTTCAGGTAGTAGTCATGTTGATGTATTTAATTATTCATTCATTTTTTTTTTGACCCACTTCATGCTATTCAGGATCACTATGGGGGTGGGCAGAGATTTCCAGACAAACTATGAGAGTAAGCCATGAAAACAGTTTAGATTCGTGGATATTCCAAGGCCACCTAGTCTTATGACAATTCATGCCTTGCCAGCACCCTCCTTCAGGTGGCAGTTCTTTTCTCCCAGAGGGCCATACCAGTTAAACTCAAGGTAAATTTGTAGACAGCCATCCAGTCATCTAATTTAGGTTTAAAGTAAGATAGTGAATCACATTGCTTAATAGTTTGAAAAAGTTTATTCCAGAGGTTTGTGAGGTGTTATGCTTTATTTGTCTATTGGTGAAGAGTAAGGTTTTTGGTTTTAGTATTGGTTGGAAATATTGGATTTGCAAGGAAACATGAGATCCAGAACAACTGGATTTCTGATGGTGCAGTAAACAAGACAGAGATCTCCTCTCAAAAATCTGTAAGACACTAAATAACAGGATAGAGTTGCCAGCCTACATTGCTAGCTCAGGGACTTCAGGTCTGCGATCTTTTCAGTTAGGAACCTCTGGGATCTAGCTAATTGTTTGATATTATCAAGGAGATATACCCGAATGGGGGCATTGCACGCAATAACTGTCCTGATCAATGCTGAGTATAAGGCAATGATTACCTCTTTAGACCATGATAGTCCCTTGGCAATTAGGTTGGCTAAATAAAAGGACTTTCTGATAACCTTTGTCACATGATGGTCAAAAGAGATAGATCTATCAGCCCAAGTACCAAGGTCCCTGATAGACTACCTTTTGTAGTGGTCTGTTGTCTGTACAGTATGATGAGGGGAGGGGTTGTCTACCAAAATTGATGATACTAAACTTTTTAGCATTTAGTCAGAGACTATTTTAAGTACACAAATGGATTACTAGAGAGGGTTCATTCAGGAGAGTTTGGGTGTCATAGTGTGACTTAACAACAACCTCCAGTTTGCAGCCATCTGCAAACTTTGTTAGCTAGAAGTCTTGGCTCTCCACTTGGAGATCTGAGAAGTAAATACCAAAAAGGAGATGTCTCAGCAACAAGCCCTGAGGGACACCACTGGTCACTTTCATACTTAATGATGAGGCACCTGCATCTCACACTGGGTCAGCTCTTCCTTTCAACCAGGTTACTCTCCATCTTATCGCATACAGGACTGTTTTTAAAGCAATCAGCTTTTGCATGATACCAGCATGGGGAGTAATGTTGAAGGCCCACACCAGGTCAAGATACACAACATGCACTGAATGGCCATCATCTATAGTCTCTGTATCCCTTTTGAAGAAGTTTGCCAGGTTAAATACACATAGTCTAATCTTCATAAAGCCAAACTGTTAATGGTCAAGTCTAACAAGAGTCTTGATATCACAGTTTCTGAAGTTAGTTAAAATGTACCCCACAGTTTTGCCAATGAGGCTTGTAAGGCTGATATGACTGTAGTCACCGAGATCAGTTGCATACCTCCCCTATCAATAGGCATCACCACAGTTGTACACCACTTATTAGGAACAAAGCCAGGACCCGAACTTAAGTTAAGCAGCTTGAGCAGTGTGTCTGCAAGGGCATATTTAGCACTGTTTATTAAGCAACTAGGTACATAATATGCAGTAGTAAATAAAGATACAATAAAAAATGTTGTATACCCAGAATCTGACAAAACCAATTATCATGATTGTTTTTTCTCAGCCAGATGTTGCAGTGTTATAAAATGTTTTATGGGGTGTAACAAACCTTGTTCATAAGCTGTTTCATGATTTACCTGTTACCTACCATATGTGGTGCATAAAGTGTCACAATGCATCTTTACTGTATCAGCAAATGTTTTCAGACTTTAAAGAAAAAAAACTTTGTGAAATTTGTTTTTTCATCGCTGGTGACAATGAAATTTAACGTTAATCTTTAACCTCAGTGACATCATCTGAGGAGAAAATGTGAGACACACCCATAAACTTTAATGGAAGCATTTTGTGCATGCACAGAGAGGCATCCATTAAAGTCTATGGACATCCATCTTACATGACATCACATAGGGAAAACCTGAATTTATTTGAGCCATGGTTTTAAGAAAAAGTTTACAAAAACTTTTTAATAAAAAATAGTACAAGTAAATACGGATATATTTGTACAAATTGTATCACAGCATTTAACTCATTAGACGCCATAATGCAATACTATATTATGGCAAAACAATTTAAACAGGGCAGTTCATGGCAGTACTAAATATTTTGACTCTGGACTTTGATGAACCCATAGGAAAGGACTCTATTGGTCCCCGATTATCCCCATGCATACTACCCAGTATATTCCCTACCCCCACACGCTATTTAGATTCTTTTTTTCTTGTTTTCTCATAGTTTTTGAACTCTTCAAAACTGTTCTTGCATTCTTTAGTATATCTTAAATGGCCAGTATTGCACTACAATAAATGAGCAGGAAATAATCAAATTAAGCTAGAGGTCTCAATTCCCCAGAAACCAGTGGGTTCTAGATTCTCTGAGCTGTATTTTAAGGCTTTTTTTATAAACCTTTTGAACCAAAAATGGCCTGAAACAAATTGCAGCTAAAAACATAAATTCCTTCTTTCTCTTCCTTTTATTCTTGCATGCTGTCACCACTCCTTAGATGGCCGATGCTGTACTGTAACAAATGAGGAGGAAATAAGCTGCTTGGCCTTCTGGAGCTGTCAGGTACAGTTTAGATTTTTTTTCTCAGCCTTTTGTTACAGTTATGGCCTGGACAAAAATCATGACTAAATAAAGAAATTCATTTTTTTTCTTTCTTTCAATGAAGAAATAAGTTGTGTCCAAGGCTTAATGATCAAAGTTGACGCAAAAGTAATTCTCAATAAACTGAGAAGACAAATGTTTGCAAGGATACATGAATCATATTTTAAAAGAGTGCCTGTTTCTCTGTCAAAAGAAAAAAAAAGATACGCACCTACTGTGTAGCGCTTTGATGTTAGATTGGGATTAAAGTGAGTGACTAAATGGCAACAGTTGTATATTTCAACTTGCTGCTGTCACATATCATAAAGCTCTCCTTTTCACCTCCACCTCCAAAAGACCGCTAACTTCTGGATATCCATCTGACAACTAGAATATATAGTAAAATTATTTTAACTTGTTGGTCTCAGATATATATTGACAAAATGGCTCCTTACCTTACCCCTCAAACCTGTATACACATCTGATGTGTGATTGTGAGAAAAATGACCAAAGTCATGTATTCCAGCCTATTACTACTGCTGTACTTTTTTTCCCTCTAACATTTTAGTTATGATGACTGGATCACATATCATGCAGATGCAACATCAGCTTCATTTGTAATTTTCAATGAAATTTCTTTGCAGACATTCCAGATGTAACTCATATTTATGCTACATACATATTGTGCTACAGTTATGTTTCCATTATGACAGTAGACAGCTGAAAAAATGGGGTCTATATCATAACTTCGAGGATGTAAAATTTCAAAAGTTAAAATATCGAACCCAAAACATCGAATAGTGAAAATAGCGAAGCCCCGGAACATCAAAATCTTACCTAGGGGAAGATTTTGGTGGGCTGTTCCGTGGCTATGCTATTTCCTTCACTGTGGTGCGAGAGTTACGGACCTTAGGGTTAGGGTGTGGGATAAGGTAAGTGGATAGTTAGTAATGTATGTATGGTGTAGTGTAGGGTTGGGTTTTGTTAACTTTATGTGTGTTTATTAATTAGTTTGTTTGTGTATAGATTCGTAAGGTATGTGTGCGATAGTTACAGACCTTAGGTTTAGGGTGCGGGTTAAGATAATGGATAGTTAGTAATGTATGTATGGATTAGTGTGAGGTTGGGCTTTGTTAACTGTATGTGTGTGGTTTATTTATTTTGGTGTGCTTGTGTTGTGTGCATGTTTCTCGGAACAGCAATTTTTTTCCCTGGGGAAAAAATTCACTAGTCTGAGCGTTCGATATTATCAATATTTGAAATTCTAAGTTCGAACTTATGGTGTTCGATATTTTGGAATTTTGAATATATGATATAGACCAAAAAAAATGTCTGTTTCAATCACTAAGTGCCCCTTTTGCCTTCCACCCTCCCAGCCTTCAGCAGTTTCCGGCAACCCTGTATTTCGAGAACCATAATTCCCTTATTCTCCTTGTTTATTGATTGTTGTATCATTTTGCAAAGACTTTCCCTTTAAGCTATTTAACTGTATTTGCCCTCCCACTCTGTTCCTTAAAGAAAGAATACACAGTATCAACCAAGACAAACCATGCTGCTCTTTTATATTAGGGGTATCTTGAGTTTCTTGGTCTAACTATAAGTTTGTCTTTGGTAGCTCCTCCCAATGTCATCTTATATGTTCATACTACTGAGCATTAGAGGATCAAATTGGGAAATTTCTCTCTGTTGACTGCATTTTCTTTACCCATTTACATATCTGAAAACCTGGACAAAATGAAAGGTCAGCTTTCTAGTTTCACCTCTTTTGCCCACCATTTAGCACTAGGTCTCCTAAGACAGCATACAAATTGCCTTTTGCTCCTTGATCATGAACTTATACTCCACACTATTAATTCCATCTTAGAGTGGAGTTAATGCGTAATGAAACTGGAGTTCTCCCTCTCACCTGTAAACTTTTCTTGTGAGCTTCAAACACCTTGACCACATTCCTTCACTAATCACATCAAAATGAAATGTCTTATGCTGAGGCTGAAAAACAATCCCTCCCATAGCCTCCTATAAATAAGAAGATTGAGAGCCAGATTCATTAAGAACTATGTGAAGCATACCAATCGTGTTGGTAGTGTGGCGCACTGACAACATGGCAGTGTGTTATTTGGTATTCATTAAGTGGCTCTGCATAATGTGTACAATTGCCAAATGCAGATAAATGGTGGAATATGCTAATGATAGCATAAAGTGACAAAGTACATGCTAATTAACTGATCCAACATGTTGAAGCTATTCAGGAAGCTATAAAGCAGTCATGTACACTAGTGTGGCCTTTAGCTATGTACACCAGAATTCTTTGGAATACAGGCACAATTACACTTGGGGGAAAAACATGTTGGGGGGTTGCTGCTACAATTATTATGCTGTATGTGCAACAGGCATTAAATCAGGTTGCTGCTGTCAGACCTCAGCCAAGAAGATGGCTGTTTAGACCCCATTTAACTTACCATAGACTACATGAAACAGAAATTGTTGAGAGTTACAGGTGGACAGGGAAACACTGGAGAAAATACGTAACCTCTGCTGCCCCCACCTCAGGCCCCAGGGAAATCATGGAGAACCCATCCCAGTGGAAACAAAGGTATGTCTATCATTATGTATACTTGTTACTGGTACTTTCCAGAAAACCAGAGGACATATATTAGAGGTGAGATAGGCATCAGTGTGTAGAATATTACATCAGGTTTTAACTGCAATGCTACTACATGCAAGGGAGAATAAATGTTTCCCACAAACTCCACTGGACACAGACCAAGAACCATGAAGAAATTCTATGCAGTAGCACACTTCCCTGATGTGCTGAGGGCATAGACTGCACACACATAGAAATAAAAGCCCCACCTGGGGTACAAGGAAGGAGGTACATCAACAGAAAAAGTTTCCACTCGATAAACTGTTAAGTTATCTGTAATGCCTAAGGGATCATCTACAGTGTGCCATTAACCCAGGCAGTTTCCATGACTCATACATATGACATGCTTGTGAGCTGTACACTGGGTTTGATAGGGGTGACATTCCTCAAGGGCATCTAGTGGGGGGTTCAGATTATGCATTGACGCCCTGGCTCGTGACATCCATGAGAAACACACACAACCCCACTGAACAAGGATACAACACGGCCCACTCTCAAACTAGGAATATCATAGAATGTATGTATGAACTGCTGAAATAAAGGTTCTGTTGACTAGACACATCAGGAGGTGCACTGCAGTACCACTCAAGAGACACATCAGGAGGTGCACTGCAGTACCACTCAAGCACCTCTGCCAAAATAAATTACAGTCTGTGTCATGTTACACAATATAATACTTGGGAAACAGCTTCAATAAGGGCAGCAAGGGGCAGAACCACAGTTTCAATGACCACAGGCAGGGTCAGCACTAGCAGCAGCAGCAGGTACAGATGAGGAGCGTGAGGGAGAATCACCAGTTGTAGATGGTGCTGGCAGATGGACGCAGGCACAGCATGCCCTGACTCTGGCTAAAAGACAAAGGATAGCGCACACAGTCACTACCTAGCTCAAAGCCTAAGATCCCACACATACACAGCTAGGAAAATTGATGGTTTTCAAATAGCACAGCCTTTACTTAACCATGCAATGGCTGTATTCTGCTGGTAGCAGACAGGCACAACCCCCAAGGACACAGTCTGTACCTGCACTAATGACAAGGTAAGTGTGGAACCTGTAATGCAAAATAAATATGTTGTAGAACTGATTACTCTCACATGGAACTATGTATATGCCCCTAAGCAGAGTATTCCTCTAAGGTTTGCAGTTATGTCAATAATATATCAGCTATCAGATTTTTTTTCTGTATTCATGTATGTATCGCAAATAATACTGTGCATCAAGCATTTCAATTGACCATCATGTGTAAAATATGGATTAATTCAATTATACCGTCATTTGTGCAACTATAACAAGAATCATACATGTAGTACCTAATGCTTCAATCGTTGTTATGACAATACTGTCTGAAATACAATGAGGTTCAACAATTACAGAAACAGTCATTCACAAATGAGTATGAACAAGACTTCAACAAATTTTCTTCTGCAATGCATATTGATAAATCCAGCCTTGTGAATAAGCATAATAAGCGGTGCAGTGGTGCAGTTGTTAGCATTGTCACCTCACAGCAAGAAGTTCTCTGGTTTGATTCTTGGCTGGGGTGTCTTCTGTGTACTGTCTATATGCCCTCTCTGTGTTTGCATGGGTTTCCTCGGGTGCTCCAATTTCCTTCCACATTCCAAAGACATGCATATGGAGCATTTCTCCTTAGGCCTCCACTCAGAATGGGCTCAGTCCCAGTCAGACTTTCCCGGTAAACAAATGTTAAATAAATAAATAAAGATTAGCTAACCACTGTGTGCATCAGACATATATTCGACCCTAAGTCACAAAGAAATGTACAAAGTGCAGGGTGCAGTCCTCATGATTTGCACAGTGTGGAGTGGGGCAGGAGGTCAAAGGCTGACACTAAAGAAGTTGGTGTGAGTGAGTAAGAAACAAAGGTATCTACCAGAGTATACAGTGCTCAGGGCCAGTAACAGCAGATGTGTAGCACTCAACAGTACTGTTTAGATAGTTTGCATGTGTGTGAAGTGGTATGGAGAAGTGAAAAACTGTGTGTGTGTGTGTGTGTGTGTGTGTGTGTGTGTGTGTGTGTGTGTGTGTGTGTGTGTGTGTGTGTCTGCATGAACACTTTTTTCCACAATTATGTTTTGTAGTGTAACATGACACTTTGTCAGTTAAAATATTTGTACTTGCTATTTTGTAATGTAGCATGATACTTTGTCATTGAAAATATTTGTACTTGATATTTAAAGTATTGTGATTGTGGAGCTTTTCTCCCCTGGCCTTTGCTGAAAATGAGCACTTTCTGGCCCAGTCAGACTTTCTTGGAAAACAAATGTCAAATAATTAAATAAATAACACAATCAAGTATTCTGCTAGCACTATGTCCTGGCATCTTGGACAGGTGTGAGTCGTGCATGGTACAGTACTCAGTTCAGTGTCATCACCTCCAACCATGAGAACCACCACCAGGAGTTGCAATACTACTTCCACAACCCTGGCTAGACATCAGTGTGCTACCTGAACATGAGGGATGTCTACTGGATGAGCTATCCTCACGAATGCAGCCAGAACCACTACCCCATGGTCTACCACATCTGTGTGTGGACATAGCAGTCACTAACAGAGCAGTTGATGTAGTGTCACTGCAGGAGTGGGATCTTTCATGGCCATGTCTACTAACAACAGAATATGTAGTGGCTCTCTGGCTATGTGGATGCCCACTACCTCGAGCAGAAGTTCCAGCACAGAAACTGCCTGTATCATTCATCCTGTCTAAGGAGGTTCCCACAAAGTTCATGACAGAATGCATAATGTTTAATATTCACACTATCTCTTTTGAGGCCCTGGTGGAACATACCTGTGCCTCCACTATGGCCCTACACATATGTCTGGTGGTAACTAATGACACACCAGTATCATAAGGGGAGTGGGGAGAATAACTCCTTTGAGTACCCCCTACAAACCCTCCTGTGTGGTACCACATCCTCAAAATGATTTCAAGGACAAGCAACCAACTCTGCAACTGGAGAAAACACACTAGAGTGATCAATTGTGTCACCCTCAAGCTGTCCTATATCAGAGGTCTTTGTGTCCTGGATTTGTGCAGGCATACTAACTGTGTCTGAAATATAGGTAGGGGATGCGGGAGTCACAAACTCAGTGTCAGACATCCTCTGCACCCACAGACTGTGCCTCTTCATTACTAGCATCATCATCAGAAGCTACCAATACTCCAACATCAGGTGGTAGGTGTTATACAGTACCACACCCAGGATTGCCTATGATCTAAATGTATCATAGCAGATCCAACCTTCTGGGTCGGTAGAAACTGTAGTAGCTTATCTAAAATTGTGCATTAACCTGGCAACCAGTCTTATGTAATACTTAGTGCAATATTGACTATGACTGTTAATAGTTCTCTGAAGAAAATACATCTGTTAACTTTCTCTGTAGCACAAGGTATAAGTGCAGTGAGTTTACAGATAAAGGATGTGATGCATGGTTCAAATACACTTAAATAATACTTTTACAGAGGGTTGTCTGAATACATATTTAATCACATGCTGTGATACCATTCTGTTATTGTTTAAAATACAACTGTTGTCACTATTGCTAACATTGTGTGATCATTAGTCTGTCAACTTTCACATCATTTGTCATTAACTACAAGTTTGATAATGTGCTACACAAAGCTCATTTCTAATGTTGCAAGGAGATATGAAAAGGAAGGATTTTTCACTTAAATACACTGTGCTGTAGGCACTGCTACATATACCTGTGAATTGCATTTAATTTACTTTCTATATTTTTCTCTATCGGATATTCATTTTCTAATGTCTTTTCAAATTTGTCTCTGCTCAGCAATATTGAAACATAGTTCACTATCTAAGGAAAAAAGGGAAAATGTATTTTAGGCTGCCGTAGGTATTGCAAATATGCTTAGCATTGTTGTGTGGCTCTCCACAACAGGAAAGCACTTATTTCATAAAATACACCTGACAGATTTGAAATTCTGTGTTTCAAGGTGTAACTGAAGTGATTTTAGAGAAATAAGGCCCGTGAAGCATTGTTCAAATTATGTGTAGAGATAACATTGCAATTATTCACAATATATCATTTTTCTTATTTCTTCTTTTTCAGGTTCATTTGCTCTCCATATGTCAGCTCACAAGCATGGTTCACTACCTAAGGAAAAAAGTGAAAATTTTAGTTGAGGCTGCCTTCAGTAGCGCAAACCTGCCTGGCAATGGTGTGCTTTCCTCAGCACTCTGGAGAGTAAGGAGAGAAAAATTCTACCTGTCATAGAACTATCTCTGTGGACAAGGTGTAAGGGCAAGGATTTTGAGTAAAAAACTTAGCAGATTAAGGTTTGAAATCCAGCTACAAGATATATTTTCAAAAGGTGGAAGAAGCCCATTTCTCACATTTTGATTAGGACTTTAACACTAAAAAAAAATGATAATGTTAAAACTGTTTGTTGCAAGCAATGTATCAGTAATCCTTGCATAATGAACTTTTCTATTTAGCATATGTTATTGTTTCACATATAACCTCAAGCTAATGTGCATCCTGTTTCCTAGAGATGGTGATAATTATATTTATTATAAAATTCACTTGCATATGTATGATGGGCACAATCATTTTGTTATAATCATCATATAATTCAAATATGTGTTTAGGATAGTTATATCTTATGAAATATGTATGTAATGTAAACCAACCTATATTAAATCAGCACATTCTAGTACATCAATCTGAAATATATTGACAAAGAGAAATAATGAATTTTTACATAGGAATGCATTCCAAGAAAAAAAATGCAACCACACACATATATATAGACCTCTGAAATGTATAGTTATTCATTTTTAAATTACTATATGTCTAACTTTAATGCTGGAAATGTAGTTCTCATGTAGGCAATGTCAGTTAATAAAGTCAATTGCAATTTTTGCATCATTTATTCCATGGGTTCATTTCCTACCTGTTACAATAATATTTTAACCTTGAGTAAGCCCAAATATGACAGTATGTCATAATTTGTCATCCTTTTCCTTTCCAACTACAAGTCTTGAAAGTCTTGCCATTAAGTATTCCATTGCTGAACATAGGAGCCTGTGTTAATGGGTTGAGCATCACACATGGCAGAGATCAATGCTTTTACTGCTCTGTGATGTAAGTAGTGCCAATGTGTTTGCAAAGGAGTCTGTCTGCTTTCATTTGTGCAAATACAGTTGGTAAGGTTATTTGTCTTTGAGCAATGCTTGGAACACATGAGATCTGAATTGGGTACCAATTCAGACATATTTTGTTAAGTTGACTTTTGCAGACATGGCTTGTGAGGGAGAAGATGATGCTACATTTGGAGAACAAGGTGGGGTGTTAAGGAGTCGAGTATATTTGTGGCACTCTTCATGAAGCACTACATCTGTAGGCTGCTGAAGGGGGATTATACTGGGTCTCAGTATAAGGCTGAGACTTAGAATAGCTTAGCCAAAGTCTGTCTCATATGTAACAGGTATTCCACACAATGGGGAACAATGTTGTCACAACCTCAATGACCTTAAGAAGTGCTAGCAGGACCTCCTAAGTTAATAGGAGGCTGAAGTTTGGACTGAAAACACCCCCAGTTGTGCAAATATACTGTCCTATACCCTTTTTGTACTGTACAGCTGCGGAGCAGATAGCTGCAAACCATGAGACACACCAGAAGAGATTAACATACCTCAGAGAGACATGGGTTAAGCATGACTCAGGTACAAATGCAAGCCATAATGCTATTTTCATTTCCTCACGCACTAACAACTTGTGCAGGCACACCTCAACCTTCATGTCAAACATGCATGTCTTCCCCAATAACTCTCACTGCCTACATTAGGCAATAAGAAATCCTGCTTACCTGTATGTGGATTCAGTAACCAGAAGCAACAATTACTTGTTATTACTGGAGACATATTTATAAAATATTAACAGCTATATGTCAAGAAGAATTAGAATTTTGGCAACTGCAGTTATTAAATTAGAATGCATATTTCCTGTCCACCATAGCAAAATAAAGCCTGATGTTTCATGTACCATAGCAGTGAGCTTTGTTAAATGTATGACACATAAATACCTTGCCATTGGACATGGATGTGGCAAAGGTATACAATAGGAAATTATTATAATAGTTTATATAATGCCAAACCAAGTTTATTTAAAAAATGCATGCATCTAATTATCTTTTTTTTCTCCTCCCACCCTTTCTCTCTCTCTTTTTTGGGTGGACTATAATTCATTAACAATCTGATGTTTGCACGCTGCTGAAAAATTAATAATCAACAGCACAGAGAGGCACATTGACCATTGCAGCTCAGCCTGCTATACCTCCACAGATAGCAGCACAGACACCCAACACTTCCAGGTCATAACCTATCAGTGTTGCCTCCAAAACCCCTTCCTGCAATTAGACTCTCACTGTTCTCAAACTGGAAGTGGGTGTGCCTCAGATGTCGCCTACCTATCCACAATCATGGTGTCTCCCAACCTTTTGTCTCTGTCTTCTAAGTCCTGTATGTCTGTGCATGCTTTCTATTCTACTCTACCTACTGGACCCCCTCATTTCTAAGCACCTTTTCCAACATTCCTCTCTCGCTCACAAAAAAAAAAGAAAGAAAAATGGGCACCTGTCTATCAAAAAAAAAAAAATCACACCCCATCCATAGCTATCCACTTTTCCAGTCTGTCATTTTGACACAATTGATTTTGTCCAATTGGCCATACAACATTATTCTATTGTCAGTCATCAATGGTATGGTGACTCTACAAATTCATGAAACTCTGTGTACAACTGTTCATTTATATTGTGAAGAAGTGGATTGCTATGGTGATCTCCCATGACCCTTCTGCAAATGCCTGTATTCTTTCCCTGTGTCCTACCCTCTACTTGCTAACCTCAGTTTCACCACTGTTCTATCAACCCCTTTTTCACACATTTAATCCAGTCAAAAATGATTCACACACAGCACATGTTGCCAGAAATGGGTGAGGGAAAGCCTTCAGCAATACAGAGTAAGCGTGAAAGCTGTTTAGCTTCTTATTCCAAAAGATGAAGATTCCCATTTAATCTGCAGTGATCTGGTTACATTCAAAGAAATGTGTTTAAATCTACCGTGCTATGTCAATACATGGTAAAGGCAGACTTATGGCAGTATTATGGAACAGTTAAAGTAAAAGTTCTGAGGCTGCTGGATATATTAAAGTAAGAGTTCTTATGTGGTATTTTGACATTAATTAGTTTGTTTGTAGCCTGATGTTTTTGCATAGTGTGATGAGTTTGATTAAATGTGCATGTCCATTTATCACTTCAAGACATTTCTTATTCTTATTATATATTTAACTGCAAAAATCCGCGGTGGTGGTGCTCGGTAGCGTCATCGCCTCACAGTAAGACGCTGTCCGGTTTGAGTCTCAGCTACAGTGTCTTATGCGTGAATGGGCATACCTTCGTTGAAGGTTGTGCATCAGGGCTGGTAACTCGGCACATAAAAATTAACTACCAATCATTAGTGGACCGGAGTTTCGCTGTGGTGAGCCCTAACCGGGAAAAGCCGAAAGATACAACAACATTATATATTTAACTGCAAATGTCTATATTTCTCTACATATAAAACATTTCCGTAGAACAACATTGGAATAGTGCAGCAAGTCATCATTTTCAAGAACATTACAGCTCCAACAAAGGCATTTATTAATTCTACCTTATCCTGGCTAGGTATTCATGCTTATTGCATTCTCTTACCTCTTATTTGTACCTGTAGCAAGCATTTTATTGTACAGAGCATGGTAGATAATTATGATTTAATAAGTAAGACTAAAACAGCATTCAGATGTTTCTACATGTCCCGCAAAACATATTATTACTATTAATGTCTGTGTCTGTCTCTATCTCTCTCTGTTCATCCCTTCTGCTTCATTAAGTTGTCACTGTGCTTTATCTGTGTGTTTTAATTCTGTAAAGTAGTAGCTCCTTTGTGGCATGATGAGCTAATGCTCACATGCTTAGAGAGTTTTGAATAATTTCAAGGGTTCTGATCCAGTGATTAGTTAAGTGTTACTGACTGTTTTTGGTACACTAATTTATGTGTTCCTGTTGGCTACATGTTGTCGTGAGTCACCATTATCCTTGCTGTGCATTAATCGACTTTGTCCCACCTCCATGTCACCCTGCTGATGGATCTTCTCCCTTCGGTACCATGAATCTTCCACCTCTGCATTTGTACAATGTCTGGCATTGGACAGCAGATATGACTAAGGTTAAATGGAAGTACACAGCTTTTGGCAATATCCTGGGATTTGATTGCCTTCACCTACATTACTCTGTTGCATTTTGTGCTACTGTGCTTAACTATGTTTAGTCAGTTTAATGTACTTCTGAACAAGATGAAGAGTTGGGTGCACAGATTATGGTGTTTAATACATAAATTCACGTTTGCTGAAATCTGCTGACAAATTCTATCACAATTCTGACTTTCTACATGCTGTGCTCACATAATACTCATGTGTACATGTTTTTCTTGGCATGCTGTAAATGTTCAAATACACATGGATGAAAAAATATTTCAAGGTGTGTTGTCTGACTCTTGTGGATGTAAATGTTGGCTGCAGCTTCACTTAAAACTTAATTGTGCTGTTGCTATAGTGATGTGCCTGATACCTATTCTTAAGCCTGTGTTCTATAGATGTTTGTGTGGAAATTGGCAAAGAGCACTATAGAGTCATCCTAATTCTCATTCTACATCCAGCATTCCATAATATGATTATGCATGCATTAACACTTTGCTATCAGCAGCACAATTCAGCTTAGCAGTGTTGTATTCAAATAGTGCAATATAAAAGGGAAAATCAAATAATTATAGTTTTATGGGGCACTTTTTCAAAAAGTGATCTTGATTTCAGAATGATGGTGACTCAATTAATTCATTTAAACTATGTGTGTTCCACAGTGTTTACATTTGCACTGTGTTTCAAGCTTTGTTAACCTATTCTGACATAATTCATCACTCTTATTCTGCAGTGCCTTGTCCTATGCATGCCTTCCATGTTTGTCTTGTCACCGCACATAGTACAAGTAGTTGACAATACAAGTGTGCAATTATCCTGACATGAAGCCACAGGAATATTTGATTGATAATTCACTGGTATATAATAGCCAATTTGTATGTCATCTCATTATGCAGAACATGTCAATGTCCCTCACAGTAACACAATGTACATTAAGGACAGTATCTACATTTCAGTAGAGAAGTCTGTCATTACATGTGACAATCATAGTGATGTTACATTGCCTTGTGCACACATACATTTGTTGCACAACCTGTGATGCATAGTACCATCTGCTCCAAACCTTGGATTTTACAAATATCCAAATGTCCTTTTCCACAGTGGAAATGTCAGTCTTCTCCTGTGCTGCTGGTGACTAACACCATGCTCTGTAGATTGTGCAACTAGATAGGTGAGAGATTTAATGTCCAACATGAAAGAAATGTGTGTGTGGAAGACTGTATCTAACATGTGCTACTGTATCCACTTCCCCTTAGAAGAATAACATTTAACTGTTCTTGATGCTCCCTTATCCCAATTTTTACAGAAACATTGTCTATGAGACACACTGATGAGGTCATCCTAACAAAAGTGCACTCTCTACGCATAAGAGTCATAGTTCTCCTGTGGCACTTAGGACTAATACATCACTCTCTAGATTGTATAACTAGATAGATAGGCAGTTCAGTGCTCAAGGTGGGGAAATTGTTTGTGTAATGCGTGTTACTGTATTCACTTCTCCTAAAAAGAATACATTTAAATGTGCACACAGTTCCCGTTTCCTAATTCTTATGGAAACATCCTCTATGAAACACACTGATGAGATCATCCGGACAAAAGGGCACTGTCTCCCATTAACAGTCAGACTTCTCCTGTGGTGCTTGTGACTAACACTTTGCTCTCTAGATAGGTAAGAGGTTCAATGCCCAACATGGAAGACGTGCATGTTTGTGAGTAAGTCAGTCTCTTTGCAGTTAGGTGAGCATGTGCTCAGTCAACTTCTACACTGGATGAATGTATTAAATTGCTATGTGACTCCACCATCCAGTAAGCCCACTTTCACATCCATAACTTCTTTGCAACACAAGGGTGTAGCTATGCATACTGTTTGTACTCTAATGAGTACAATTTTATAGACATTATTTAAAGAAAACATTACTTTTTAGACCATGCTCTGTCCACAAATGTGTAAATTAATGCTTCAAGTAAGAGTGTCACAGACTGAAAAAAATATCAATTTAATGTTTTTAAAGGGAAAATGATGCAAACATTTGTTAAGTGGGATGAAGGGAGAACAGTTCCATTTTTCAAATGTCAAATTTTCAAGTGTGGCATCAGCAAGATCACCCAGTTACAAAATATAATGCCTCTCTATACCCCTGGTTCAACACACTGATGAGGTTATTCTTTTGCAAATGAACTGTTGCTATTTACATGTCATACTTCTCCTATGGTGTTTGCATGTCTTATATTATTCTATACAATGTATAACTTGATAGGATGTTCAATTGCAGCAGTGCTTAGTTTCTACAAGTAAGACTGTAAATGACTTCAGGATTGGTTTACATACATTTGCAGTGGTAACTTTTACAACCCCATGTGACTGTAAAACTAATGATATCAGATGCATCATCCTGGCAAAACACTGCTGATGTCATCCTTTCATAGATGCTTTATGTCTGAATTGTAGTCATTATTCTCCTGTGGCCCTGGCTGCTGATAATATGCTGTATAGATGGTGTAAGTGGATGGCTAGGACATTTGAGTCCATCACTGGTTCACTAGTGTGATGTGATTAGTGTTATATACTGTTATCTACCTCACGGCCACATTTATATATACTTCTAATTATGACATTGAATCACAGTAGCAGTCTGTGACATTAGCAAATCCTAGCATCTCCATGGAAAAATAACTTCATGGCCACACAATGATTACAAAATGCTAACATGCTTGCAGTATTTTGCATTTGTAGTGCAAATTCTCCTGTGTTGTACAACTTTGCTACTGTGCTTTGTACAGTGTGTAACTGCATTTGTTGGATATTTGAGGCCAGCTGTGAGTGTGTCTTTCACCCATATACTATGTATACTACTTTTCAAAAACATATCTGATGTGTAGCTCTACAGTGTTATTGTGCACTTCAAACAGATTTTTTTACATAAACACCCAGCTAATAAACAGTGGTGATGTCATCCATGTAATGGGCACTGTCACATTCAGTGACTGTTACCATTATGTGGCCTTATACTGTAATGCATGAATGGCATCTGCCACAGTTATAATATGTCCATTTACAGTGTGAGGGGCCTCCACCATCCCTTTCATCTCAGAGGTTGTTTACCACACATACATCTGATGTAATAACTTAGCATAGGTGAATTGTCATAATAGTGTTAAGACTTCCACTTTGGTGGTTGTAATTCATCCACATGTTATTAGTCAGTAGAGTCTTGTGGTTTGCTGTTCAATTCCTGACAGGGGCAACATTGTATGAATGTACTGATGTTGCACAAACACCACTGTATCTAGTTATTCATAATCATTTTTGTGTTGAACAATGATGTTTCACCACAGGTTGGGATTACATGACAGTGAAATGTTTATATGAGCACACTGTGATGTGAGTCCTCCTGTGGAGCATGCATTGAGTACTGTCTTCTATAGTATTTCTACACAGGTTCTGAGACATCATGTGTCCTGCATGATGGAAACAGCTTCCTTGTTAAAGATGCCTTCATATTGTAATGCTCACTGTTATGTGGACAGTAATATGTGCAGCTCATTTCTAGCACTGTGAATAAATCTGAATGGCCATATTATATTTATAGCTCCAGTCTTATTGCACACATTCATTTCAGTTATTTGCAACAGATTCCATCTCTACCTGATGTGGCCCATGCAGTCAATACAGAGGTCTGGAGAAAGCCTTGTATAATAGCCAGTGGTTTGAATCTAGTAACCTGTGTCTGCCAGACAACAGTGGCTTACACTCAAAGGGATACCTTTTCAGGTAGGTCATCTATACACCTTAGGGAAGGTGCAGTAAGCCCTTCAAGGGTGTTCTTCATAACATGACCAATGCATGTATTTATGTGGCGACCATGATTATTATGTATTTCTCTCATTTCTATTCTGACGTGTTCAAAAATGACATGATGTGAGTGTTTCTTATGTCATTCATTGCTCATTTGCATTGCCTATTCGCAAGATAATTATACTATGTATTGTATGTCTTCCTCTGGACATTTCTTTAATACTGCAATTGTTTTCATCACACTATAGAGCTTAATGTCAGAAGAGTGATTCCATAATCATTTCTTACTGTATGGCATGCTGCCAGACCATCAGAGTGGTCCTCTGTCATAACACTCTTCTATTGTGTTGATGCCATTGAATTGTGGTTATGTTGCTGTTCCCTTAAATTCCTTGTGAGCATGTCCAGTATTACAATGTGAGAAGATGTTTGCAAATCAGCAATTGCAAAACCAGACTCATGACATATCATCTGCTCTGTTCTGACATTTGTCACTTATGTATGTTGTTTGTTATTAGATTAACATTTAACATTTACATAACTATACAACAGTTGCTTGTCTATTACATGCCCATAGGCGACGGACCCCTTTCCTATTGGTACTACTGTCATTTCTTTGCAAAAACATGCCTATCTCTGAATTACCTGCCATTACAACTATTAAGTCCTTTTGTTCTTGTGTGTGCGCGTGTGTGTCTGTGTGTGTGTGTGTGTGTGTGTGTGTGTGTGTGTGTGTGTGTGTGTGTGTGTGTGTGTGTGTGTGTATGTATATATATATATATATATATATATAGAGAGAGAGAGAGAGAGAGAGACAGATAATGGTGGTATCAGCTTGCATACATAAATTCTATGTATATCATGCAGAATAATTGTATTCATTACATCCATCCCATAAAGTATCTTCTATCTTTGTTATTATCTCAAGCCAGCATTTAATTAACATGCATATCACATATTTACTCCCCTGTGTTACACTGCAGCTTTATGTCCCTATCACATCACATCCCTTATGTCTGTTTTTATTTATGTGCATAACTGTGGGATTGTCATTGACATTACATTTCATTACATCAGTATTGCAATATTTATGTCAGAAATGCTTCTTATACACTTTTGTCACATTTGCCTGTGGGATATGAGTACACTTTAAATGTTTCTCCTTCAACATTAATTATTCAGTATAACACAATTTAGTGCAACAATTCCCCTATTGCACTTCTACCTTGTTCTATATTCTTTCCCTGCACTTGCCCTTGATATGTCTGGGCTACTGCATGGGCTCATATATGAGCATTGCCTATATCTGAGCTGTTTTATTTACATTCTGTGTTCTTGCTTGCAAACACCTTTTCATGGCCACAAACAATGTTGCTGGCCAAGAAAAGGTGCTTACAAATGTATAGGTGCCATAAGCAGCATGCATATTCGATTAGTGCTGCTGCTGATCGTGATCATGTGCTTATATCGTCTAGCATAGCTCGGTTCTTACATAATTGCTAATGAATCCCAAGGTCAGTCTATAAAAAGCAAGCCACTTAACCACCTCAAGCATACCTCTTAGAAAGAATCATTCATTATATCGGTGCATGTAGGGGTGATTAACTCGAAGTGTAAAACCCTCAGAGATATGCTAAGAGACATGTCAGAATTTGCCATGCATGTTACAAATACAGGTAATACATTAGCCCCGAGTGAAATGCTTCCTCCAATTTGAGTGATGTCTAAATACAAAGAAAAGATAATTAGCTTCCAAGATTGGTTAAATAGCTGTTGGCATTCCAGGGGATCCATAATGCATCAGCATGGCACGAGATGCCAGACAGTTCAGCTTCCTTTGTTAAGGATGGCAGGCACAGTGCAGTCGATGGACATTCTAGTGTAAGTAACAATTCAGTCCAAAAATAGGATCACATTAAAGTGGCTTTCTTTAATGGTAGATGTGTAGACAGTAACTTGTCTACTTTTGTGGCATCCATGTCTGCATAGCTACTGAAACTTGGTTTAAATGCAGAGTACTACTAGTATACCAGAGTTTTGGACTTTTTATTCCTTCAGACCCAGTGGCAACTATGGTGAAGTCTCCATGTTTGTCAAGGGATATATTATCCCAGGCAGATCCCTGGACTCACAAACTGAGCTCATTGAGCTACAGATAGGATTAATTATCAACTAATAGCTTGTTACAGATCACCTTCTTTGTCTCCTGATAACCTTGTAATGTTTCTCAGACTTCTAAATGAAATCTCTATTAGTGAAAACTCCCTAAATTTTGTTAACCTTAGCTACCCTTCAATAAACTGGGACACCTATACCTCCAATATAGGATATGCCCTAAAATTCTGAGACTTAACAATCAAAAATTCCCTTGAGCACCTGGTGAATAAACCTACCAGAGGGCACAATGTTCTTGACCTGATTCTTACAAATATGGCCACCTCTTGCACTCCTCCTCCTCTTGTATCTCCTGACATCTTACCATAACATTGTAACATTCTCCTTTAAACTCCCAAAAGCTCCATCAGAAAGCCCCACTGAAGTTAAAAACTACAAACATGCCAAACTCAGCCAAATATGTGACAAAATATCAACATTCACTTATAACTGCACCTCTCCAGACCATAATGCAGGCTAAAGATTAACTAAGAAATTCTACACCCATTTAGAAAAATGCATAGAGCTAACAGATTGTTACGAAGTAAGAATCAAGGAAAATTCAAAACCAAACACCCTATTCAACCACTACCATAAATATATTATACAACAAAAGAACGAACTTCCTTAAATTAGTTAGTAAATAAAAAAAAATAAATGTTCTTAATGATAACATCAAAAAGCTTTATAAAAAGGAACACTATCAGATCCACAAAAAAGCCTCTAAACGCAGGCTGATCTTTGAAGCCAAGATAATTATAATTTCTTTTTTATATATCTTAGAAACTAAAAAAAGCAATGGCATACATTGCTCACAACATAAGTAAAGGAAACATCAGAAAATCAAAGCCCCTGTATTTATGGGTCCAAATTCAAAAATCCTGGCTAGCTTTAGCATACAAGCTTAACCAAAAAATTCCAATGAACAGGTTAAAAATGAAAAATCACTAGTTAAAAATTAAAAAAAATCACTAGTAGAACATATTCATAATGGGGCCTTCTAATCTGACCTAATTGACATAGGTTCATAGGTTCATAAGTAGGTAATAGGCTATCGGCCCAAGGGCCTAAGTAAGCCTAGCCAACAAGGTTCCCTGGCTTACGCCACCCAAGAAAGTTATTTTCCTGTGCCACTGTCGAGCAGAGACACAGAATTGATCCACGGGGGTATTTCCTATTTCCCATCCACTCATCAAGATTTTTCTTGAAGAGTGCTAATGAAGAACTTTGCTTGACATAGATGGGTAGCCTGTTCCAGAGTATGGGAAGTCTCTGGGACAGGAATCTATCCCTCCAGCATGTCCTGTTTATTGTGGTGACAAGGTTTAGGTTCCTAGAGCATGTAGCTCAGAGGGATTGGAATTTTGTTAGGTGTAGCATGTCCAACAGCTCTAGGTTTGACATAGCTTTATATGTTAGGCAGAGATCACCTCGGAGTAGGCAATATGCTACGGAGTAAAGCTGGAGTTTTTTGAGGCGGTCAGTGTAGGGCATTTGTTTGAGGCCAGTAATCCTCTTTGTGAGGTACTTCTGTGGCCTTTCCAGCTGCTGCAGATGTCTTGTGAGGTACATTCCAAAAGGGGTGTTGTACTCTATAATGGGTCTAATGAGTGTCGAGTAGAGGGGAACAATGACCTCTTTTTTCCTGGATGAGAACCCTTTTATGATGAGGTGTGCCACATAGAAGGACTTCCTGACTACTGTGGTGATGTGACTATCAAAGGAGAGACTACTGTCTACCTGGGTCCCAAGGTCTCTTATCACACATTCGGTGTTAAGTAGATTACTGCCTATGTGGTAGTTCATGGGTACAGAGTTTTTACCAAAGGGGATGACACTTAACTTTTTGGCATTGAGCTTGAGGCCATGGCTCTGACACCAGGCATCTGTCTCAGTGAGGCCCTTATATAGGATGTCCACATCATTTGGGGACTTGACTATGGCTCCTAGTTTGCAGTCATCTGTGAACTTCATTAGCCAGAGGCCTTCTGTGTTAGCCTGTACTTCAGAGAAGTAGATACCAAATGGGAGCAGTCCCAGGACGGAACCCTGTGGTACTCCACTTGTCACTGCTTTGAGGTCAGATTTGGAGTCTGCAACTTTTACAGTGTGGGCTCTGTCAGTGAGCCAGTTGGCAACCCATCTTGTGATGTAGGTATTTAAACCTAGTTTAGTGGGTTTAGCTATAATTCCAGAATGGAGGATGGTGTTGAAAGCCTTGGCGAGGTCAAGATAAGCTGCGTGAACCACCTTACCCTCATCTACGGCTTTGGTGACTGCCTCAAAGAAGTCAATCAGGTTCAGGAGGCATAATCTGCCTTTCACAAACAAACTGGGTGGGATCCAGAGTTTGGAGGTTACCAATGTCTTTGTTTATGAGTTCCATGATGATACGTTCCATGGCCTTGCAGACCAGGCTCGTCAGGCTAATAGGTCGCTAGTTCCCGAGATCAGTGGTGGCTCCCCCTTTGTGGGATAACTGTTGCTGTTCGCAATTCAGTGGGCACAAAGGCTGATGTGAGGCTTTTATTGAACATGGTGCTTAAGTGGGGAGCCAGTTCATTCTGAAGTTCGTGTAAAACGCAGCCTGGGATGTTGTCCTGTCCCATGGATGCTGTTTTTTTAGCTTGAGAGAGTGCAGCTTTTACCTGCGTAGTTGTGATTACAGGGACTGTGCATTCTTCCTGTATAGATATGGGCCCTTTAGGAGGTGGGGGGGGGTAAATTTATCACTGAACCTATCTGCCAGGATGTTGGCAATATCAGTTGGTTCTGTAATTTTCGTGCCTTTGTGCTGTAACTCAGAGCAGATCTGGGTGTTGCCATCAAGATTCTTGACATAGCTATAGAATGCTTTGTGGTTGTCCTTAGAATTAGTGGTGATTTTGTTTTCGAAGCTAGCTTTGAAGGATCTTATAAGGGATCTCAGCTTCTTACTGAGGCTGACCAGGGAGCTCCTCCACTCATGGGATTTTACTCTCTTTAGCAACAGTTTTTTTCCTTCTGTTGTACAGTTTGTTTATGGCAGGGGACCACCAGATTGGCTTCCTTTTTTTGGAGGATAGCGTCTTGGTTCAGTTTGATATAGCACGATCCATGCACTTGTGTACATGCTTATAGAGTGCATTATGTAGGAGTCAGCAGTTGTAACTGTATTGTCCATCTCCATGGGTGTCATTAAGTTCACCACTTCTGTCTTAAGAAGCATGAATTTGGCTTTGGAGAAATTGTTTACCATGGATTCCTTAATGGGGGGTGGGGCAGGATGTGGATATCACGGGTGATTAGCTTATGGTCGGATCGGGCCAACAAGGAGTTGACTTCAGGTGTGGAACACCGGTCACAAATTTTGGTAATGACTAGGTCTAGGGTATTGTTGCCCCTGGTGGGGGTGTGGATAAGTTAATTCAGGACATTGGAGTTTATGAATTCCAGAAAGCGCTGAGCTAAGGAGTTGGTACATGAGTAGTTTTCCCAGTTAATGGTGGGATAGTTGAAGTCACCCATTATTAGGGTGTTTGGTTGAACTCTAATATTTTCCAGTATGTCAAGAAAAGAGGAGTGGGAATCCTGTGGCATGGTGGGGGATCTGTAGCAAGCTACAATTTGGATTGCAGTTTTGCCCAGAGTTAGTTGCACTTGGATAACCTCGGATGCATCATGCTGAGCAACTAGCCTGGTGGTGTGGATATCCTTAATGAATATTGACACACCTCTGCCTTTGGTGTTTCGGTCCAGGTTACATGGCCAAAAAGTGTGGTATGAGTTATAGCCTGGTAGTGCAGAGGTGCTTTCTGGAGCCTTGAACCAGATCTCAGTCACTGCACAGATATCGATGTTCTCCATTTTAAGGAGTGCCTTGAGTGAGTGCATTTTGAGATTTAGACTTCTAGCATTGAGTAGCATTACCCTCAGTTTTTGCTTGGCTGTTCCTGTTACGGTGGTGAATTTGTTATTTGAACCTTGCCTAAAAAAGGCACTATAGGGGCAGCAAGAGCCTTAGCCAGTGTCCGGAATCCCTAAGCAACAACTAACAGTACAAACTCTAAAACCAAAAAAATATACTCAGCTCTGTATATTTGCAGATCAGTCTCTCAGAACAGGGAGACAACAGTTTCATTGCTATTATACTTACGAACAAATGTATTGCCAGCTTCTCCTGTTAAACTTCTGTTCAAATACCCAAAATATCAGAATCCCTTATTCCTCCAATTATCTCTACAGGTAATTTACTGAAAGTTCTAACCAAGACCAAAACTACCTCCTCCATGTGACTTGATAATATTCGGGGTTGCTTAACTAGCAGTCTTAAACATGCCTTGCAGACACACTCCTCAGGCTATTTAACTGTTTAGCTACCGTTTTTGTGCCTGAAAAGTGGCACACAACAGTGGTGCTGTTCCTCCATAGCAGTGGACTTACAACTGACCAAGGCAGTTACAAATCTATCAGCCAGACAATATACAATATACACTATATAAATACTATAACTGACCTCATAAACTGTCACATCAGGGATATTTGCTGGACTTAACCCCAACAGTTTGGATTTGTGAAGAACAGGTTCAGTCTATTTAATCTGGTAAATTTCTCTGAAAGGGTTACAGAGGCTTTATATGGTGGCCGTGCACTGTACCTCATGCTGGCATCATACAAAAGTTAAACACTTTACAGATTAACCCATATGTGGTAAGGCAGAGAGCAAACTAGCTAAAACACAGAACCTACACAGCGTGATTTGCAAAGGCTTCATCAGAAAGTATGAAAGTGATCAGTGGTGTTCCTCAGGGCTTGGTGCTGTGACCTTTCCTTTTTCGTATTTACTTTGCAGATCTCCAAGCATAATTAATACCTTTGGCTAACACATTTTGCAGATGATTGCAAAATGAGGGCTGTTGTTAAGTCACCCTAAGATAACCAAACCCTCCATAATGAACTTGACCCAGTAAACTCTTCTTTTACTAAAAATGGGCTTAAATTAAATGCTAAAATGTGTAGTATCACTAATTTGGTATACAGCCCTTTTCTCATAATACTGTTTAGACAACACACTCCTACAAATGAAAATGTTGTTAAAGACCTAGTTACTTGAGTTGATAGCTCCATCATGTAAAAATGGTTGTTAGGAAATCCTTTTACTTAACCCATCAAGTTGTCAAAGGGATATCATTAAGGTCTAACGAGGTAATCACTCCCTTATACTCAGCGATGACCAGGCCAGTTATCAAGTACAGTACTCCCTTTAGAATGTATCTCAATAAGCATATCAAACAATTAGAAAGACCCAAAGTTTCCTGAAAAGAAATGTCCTAAAGTCCCTGAGCTATTAAGAGAGGCTAGATCTCTCTTATTGAGCTGTTAGAGAGCCGATTGAACTCGTCTTCCTGTTTCGCCTTAATTTTAATATCTACACTAATACTAGAACCAGGAACCTAAATCTTTGCCAGCAGATAAATAAACATTATGTAGGAATAGGTTTGTAAAAAAGCACTTCACAAACCTCTAGAATAAACTTCCTCTGCATATTAAGTAGTGCAACTCACTAGCCTCCCTTAAATATAAACTAAATAGCCAGATGGTTATTCACAAATTTATTCCAGGACTGACTGTTATGGCCTTTGTGGAGAAAGGAGGTGCTACCTGAGGGCAGATACTGGCAGGATGAGAGTGTTAATGAGACTCAGTGGCCTTGTGGTATCTGTAAGTCTGATCTTGGGCCTTTGTTTCTCCATCATTAATGCTTTGACTAGAATTTTTGAGCAAAGAAGCTGAGAGTTATGCCAAAGAATACCAACCCCAGAACTGATCTCCGCAAGACTTGACTAGCCACCTTTCTGTTTACTGATATTGCTCCATCATAACTACCTTCTGCTTTTTCCCCTTTAGCTTTACCTTGACCCACTTGAATACTTTCTTTTGTGTCATTATACCTTCTTGTTTATTTATGGAAAGAGTAAAATATTTTTTCTAAAGTCAGTGTAAACTACATCCACTGGATTCCCCTTAGCCATTGCCAGTTCCAACAATTCATAGATCTGGATAAGATCAGCTTGCAAGGCTATGTTGGCTATGAAACCATGGTGATATTCATCCTGAAGACTGATCTGTAGTTGCTTGAGAATATTCTTTCTCCTGTCATGAGGAGTGGAGCCATTAATACCACTTTCTAGTCATTTGACACGTTTCTGCTGACTATGACTTAGTTGTATAGTTTTATAAGACTGGTTGGCAGGGTTCTCACTAGCTTTAACCTTTTGCAGAATTCTGTATCATGCATGTATTACACCATATCATTCTTTAGTCAGGTTTACTGTTTTCCTGGATATCATACTGTCAGGTGGTACTCCAACCCCTATTACAAGCTCACACTATGGCATTAGTCCTTTGTTCTACTTTTGTGAATGCTGATCCAATGAATTTGAATCTCTGTCTTTCTAGTGTCTAGATTATTCACTTTGTCTTGACAAACCTTTGGAGCATTATCTTATTTTACTTCCTTTTCCCAATGCACCTGAGTGAACTTTTCTTCCACTGTTTATTTCTGTGGAAAATTCCTTATGTAGGAATATGTCTGCTTTTCCCAAATCTACTTCAATACCGCTGTTTTCTGATGAAGTGATATACCTAGCTTTCTCATATACTATTTAGCTTTCATTTTCTTTTGTAGTCACATGTAGGTTTTTTTTCCCTTTTTCCTTACAGCTTTCCTTTATTCTTCCGGTAAATCACATTGGTATTCCCTTTCTTTTGACTTTCTTCTTGCAGAGATCTATTTTACTTCTGTATGAATTCTCTTTGCAGTGTTAACACAGACTGTGATGAGTCTCCCAATTTGATTACAGTTGCTCATTGTCTCCTCAGGCAGTCATCTTATCATACTGTAGTCAGCTTTCTTGCTTTCTGAGCACTGGGCTTTGTTCCACTGTCTGCCATCTTCTTCTACCATAGTGAACACACTGTGACATGCTCATTATCATGCATACTACACTGAAGAAAAAGAGAGGCACAGCAGTTAGTGGTGATAGCTCTTAGCCTAATGATCTGTGCTTCAGTCTCAGGCCCTGAATGCGGTCTGGGAGAAGATACCATGGCATCCTCATGTCCACATCTGTTTTCACTGGATGCTCCATACCCCCCCCACATCGCAAGATATGTCATTTAGGCAGGCTGGGTACTATTTGTAATTTATACCCTATATTTACAGTTCAGACCTTTGCTGATTGGATTACCTTGCTAAATGAACATTCAGCCCAGCTGGAATTACCCAGTTAGGAAAATACATAACGCTGAATACAGCAATCTCAGAAAGTATCCAGAAAAAAGGATGTCTTACACAGCATTCATTTAAAATACTATATACCATACTAGTAACAGTAAGGCTTGTTAAAACAGCCCCACGATTGATTTAAACTCTAAATGGTTAATTTTCCTATTTGTTTGAGCTATCTCTTGGATTTTAGTATGTCTATTGCAGATTAGTACATTGTCAAATTCCAGAGTAGGCAAACATTAAAATAGCAGTGTATTTGTTCTTTTTCAACATTTGAAAAATAAAACACATATTTTTCATGACATCAGCCTCAAAGTTTATGAAATAATTAAGTATATAATAATACTGTTGCAACACATGCAAAGAATATAAACCTTCCAAGACCAATGGATGTCATTTACCTATAAAAAGTTTACAACTTTTTTCATATCATTTTATTTTTCCAGTCTATTTTTTTCTGGAAAGGCTGCATAACCATGACTCTTTCAAATGTACTTCACTATCACTCTTTGCCAAGCACTTCGGAACCCAGTGTCAGAAGTGCGACCACATCTCCAAAATGTGCCATGCTCATGCCTTGAAGAAAGGATACATGGCTGGTCTTTACATAGCATGTTTCATAATGACTGTTGTAGTATGCAGTGTGGTAAGGCTAGCATACGTTTTCCCAGCAGTGCTCAGTAATACATCTTCTCCAGTCCCTTGTTGGTGTCACATGTTGGAGATGTGTTTGTCATTCCCATTTATAAGGAAGACAGCAAGCCTCTATTCACTCAGTGTTCCCTAGATAACTTTCATGGTAGGTGGGCCATGCCCTTTTCCATCCAAAAGTTACCAGCAATGCCACTGAATGCCTATACTCTTGGTCACTACTGATTTTATAGCATGGTCCATACTACGCTTTGGCCAATCACATATTACAGCAATGAAGAGACTAGAGGGATTTTAAAATGAAAGCAAACTCTTTATCACTATAATTCATAAAGACCCTATTTGCTGAATCTGTTATTAAAATTAAATATTAAAGTGCAAAACAACAGGAAAATGCTTGTATATTTATTGTGCTAAATTACATTATGACAAAAATAAGAGATACGTTATTAAATAAATGATGACACCAAGTTTTCCTAATTAAAGTTTGCATTTTCAAATGAGATAGCATTAAAAGTTAATGAAAACATATAGCATTTAGGAAACTCAAAATATGTGGTATGTGAAGAAACATGGAAGGATAAAGACAGAATCTCTGTCTCGCATCCACACTGTGCCTTTTCAGCACATCGGGCAATGAGTGTTCTCCAGCACTTATTGTTTCTGTAGTGGTTACTGGTTTTACTGGGTCAGGTTGCTAGCACAAGGCCCAACCTTCCTCGGAGGGTATACCACACACACACACACACACACACACACACACACACACACACACACACACACACACACACACACACACACACACACATGCACACACACATTCACATGCACACACACACACACACACACACACACACACACACACACACACACACACACACACACACACACACACACACACACACACACACATATACACACACACACACACACACACACACACACACACACATATACACACACACACACACACACACACACACACACACACACACACACACACACACACACACACATACATGTTCATAGGTTCATAGTTTGGTACTAGGCTACTCACACCTAAGGCCAATTTAGAGTGTCCAGTCCACCTACTGCATGTATTTGGAATGCGGAAGGAAACCCAAGCACCCAGAGAAAACCCACGCGAACACAGGAAGGACATGGAGACTCCACACAGAAGGCACCCCTGCTGAGAATCAAAGTGGAGAACCTTTTGTTGTGAAGTGACTGTGCCACTCTTAAAGATGGAATACTACCAGCTAAAGATAAAACAAGCAGGAAAGACAGACAGAAACAGTAACTCAGACTTTAAACTGAAAAAAGCAAAGACACAATTCAGCCAGGAAGGGAGATAAAACATAAAACATTTTACTTATTTTTTGGCAATGTGCTTTTACCTCTATGCCTGCCAGTCATCAAACCTCTCCAACAGACTTTAACCAATTTGTTCTCTGTACTGGTTATTCCCATAACAGAAGTGACAGCCATCTGAAGGGACCATCTTCCAGGCATCCAGATAAATACTTTGTGCCCTCATCAACATCTTAGCAAGAAGGTATTTCCATTAGGCCATAATCTTTCCCATGGGTGGCTAATGTAAGCACCCATGTCATTTTGAGAGTTGTTTTACATACACACACACATAAGGGCTACCATCTCTGACTTGGGTTCACAAAGTCTGTATCCCTCATGCCAGCTGTAGATCAGAGTGTAACGTGTGTGTGCTGTGTCTTTAAGAAGCATGCAAGGCTCTGCGTGCATGTATAAATTCCAGACACGTGCAATCCTTAGTGCCATTTTGTAGAAGCAGTCAGTGAGTGAGCATGTATGATCGCAGTAGTTAGTTTGTATACAAGTTACTTAGTCATAGTCAATAAGCCTTAACAGTGATGTGTTTGTATAGAGTAAAGCTGCTTAAACAGAACCCATGAAGACTTGTTTATTCATGTACCAACATGAAAGCAACATGGTGTCAGAACCAGGATGGAAAAGAGAAGAACATTCAGAGCTATGAGATGTAAAGACGGCAGCGAAGGTAAAACCGAGAGAAAACAGTGCAAACACAATCAGAAAAAATCAAAGGTAATGAAAAATAATACAAATTATTTACTTGATGCAAAGAGGCAAGAAAGGACATTACAAGGGCACAAACAATATTATCAGGCAAGCGGAAAGTAGAGAAAAGTTTAACTAAAGAAAATGTTTAAGATAAAAGCATTTGACAAGGTGATTGACTTTAAAGTGCAAAACAAACTTGTTAAGACAAAACAAGTATGTTTAAGGCAAAATGAACCTGTTTAAGGAAAAACGAGTATGTTTAAATCAAGATGAGCATGTTTAAGGCAGAATGGGTGTGTTTAAGGCAGAATTGTGCATGTTTACAATAAAATGAGCAAATGAGAAGCATGTTGGGCATAAAAAAGGGCTTAAATGAGCAACAAAAATATAATAAAAAAGAAAAGAGCATGTAAGCAAAACTAAAGCAAGGCAACTGCTTGTGTTTGGGCAAAGTGCTGTGTTTGAGCATAACTACAACTTTGTATTGTATCAAGGACATAATTAAAGTGATTCAAAGTATCTCAGAGTGTGTAAAAGTGCTTAAAGTGTGTTCTTATTACTGTGCATGTATTTCAAAGAGTTCACTGTGTGCAAAGTGCAATTATCTCGTAAAATCCAGTCCAAGCAGGGTTATTTGAAGAAACATTATTGTGCTAGGTGTGTCTATTTGCAAAGTCCCACCATTACAAAGTGCTTCTTGTACTGTAAAGAGTTGCCTACCAAAGTACTGTCATTCTGGGGACATTTCAGTGTATTGCATGTGGTTGTTTGCAAAGTGCAGATACTTCAAAAGATATTTAATTTGGGGAACAGAAGTCGATTTATTTACATTGTACAGTTGCTTGATATGTTTCTTGCATTGATAAAAAAGGTCTTTCTTACAAAAGATTACACGAGTATTACAGTGCTCATGACGTGCTCAGTTGCATCATAAAGTTCTCGAATGTTTCTTAAAGTGGCGACTTTAACAAGGAGTGGTGCATGACTACTTTTGCATTTTTTCCTTTACCAGTTTCAAAGCAAATGATTGTAGCATTTCTGCCTTTATCGATTCCGCAAGCATAGCGAGTGATGATCAATGACCTTAGCATTTTTGCCTTTACCAATTCCAAAAGTAAATGATTTCAACATTTCTGCTTTTATCAATCGAAGATTTCAGTAAGCATTTCAAAAGTCCAAGAAGTTGTTCAGCAAAGCGAGGTAAATTATTGAAATATTTGAAAAGTTATTCCATAAGATTTTTGCAAAGCATTGATAAATCTGAAGTTATTTTGGAAAGTACAGTAAAACAATAAAAAATCTAAAAAAGCTATTTCACAAAGTGCAATAGATGATTGAGAAGCCCAAGAAGTTTATTTCGCAAAGTCCACTTATTTGAAAGTACTACAAGGTTGTTTATTTGCATAATTCCGATAAGCTCAAAGAGAGAAAGTACAAAACACAAAAGCATTGAACAAATTGTGTTTATGCCAATTACTTATGCACATATGTGTGTGTGTGTGTGTGTGTGTGTGTGTGTGTGTGTGTGTGTGTGTGTGTGTGTGTATATTTGTATGTATTTGCAAGACCCTTTACTGGTATGTGTTAATATGGCAGATGGGTTTCGAAAACCTGAACCACTTGCATTGTATCAGAATATTGCAGAGAACTGGAGAATCTTTGAACAAGAGTATGATAGTCTCATGCAGATAGAGATACACACAATAGGGCATTTAGTTTGCCAAACCTAGCAGGATCTGAGGCCATAGAAAGTGAATGTTCATTTGTATATGCACCAGCAGTGTATGAAGGTAAAGGTGCAGACCATCATACTGTTGTGCAAGCTGAATCAAGGGAAGACCCCGAGTGTTTGAAGCACAAGCTCAGAGAAATTTGTAACCCCCAGATGAATATTACATTAGAGAGGCATTTGTTTTACACAAGAGATAGAAACCAGGGGAAACGTTTGCAGCTTATATAACTGACTTGAGAAACATAGCTAAAATGTGTCGGTTTGGTGATTTGAAAGAAGAGCTAATAAAGGACAGACGTGTGTGGTATTAATAGGGCTGCAGTGAGAAAGATGTTAATTCATGATAGTGATTTGACATTAAGTAAAGTAAAAGAGATTTGTCAGATCCATGAGGTGACAGAAAGACATACTAGTATGCTTACGAGGGACAAAAGCATGGTTTCAATGAGGTCCAGAGCAAATGTAGATAGTATGCAACATGTGGCAAACAGAAACAGGCCTAAGAAAGGAATAGCCACAGGGTTTCCAAAGAAGCCATGAAGCTTTCCAGAAAGTTCCAGAAAAAGTGAAAGCTCCACCAGCAGTTCAGTGCAATACAAACGTGAGTCAGCAAAACCCAAGTCTAGCTTTATTGTTAACTGTTGCAATTGTGGTGCAAATAATGAATCCAAAAGAGAGAAATGTTTAGCATTTGGTCAGCAATGCCACAAGTGTAAAAAATTTAACCATTTCCAGAAGTTCTGCAAGTCAGCTAAGCCTTACTCAGTTGTAAAGAAAGGTCACACAAAGAAACAAGTTAATCAAGTAGAGCCGAAACAGTGAACTTTCTATGTGGATGGTGTATCAGTACTTGGAGAAAGAGTCGATGCAGTAAACTTATTAACAAGGAGTAAAGTGTTTTGTACAGTTCAGATCAATGGAAAATCCACAGAGCTCAAAGTAGACACTGGATCAAAGTGTAATGTTATATCAACAGGCACATTTCCAAAAGTGAGAACTAAGGAACAGCTCAATGTAACCAGTAGTGCAAGACTTGTTGTGTATGGAGGTGAAGAAATTCAAGCCAAAGGTTCAGTCATAATTTTACGTTATTTGGCTGAGAACTATTATAACTCATTATTCTATGTAGTCTCATGACCAGTGCAATCTTTACTAGGTCTCAAAGACAGTTTGAGAATGAAACTCCTTTTTTGGCTGAAGAAGTTCATTATGTGAGTGCAGTTCCAAGTTCAAGTTTTTCTGAAGCCATTTTCTCAGTGTATGATGATGTTCCTGTTACGGTGGTGAATTTGTTATTTGAACCTTGCCTAAAAAAGGCACTATAGGGGCAGCAAGAGCCTTAGCCAGTGTCCGGAATCCCTAAGCAACAACTAACAGTACAAACTCTAAAACCAAAAAATATACTCAGTTCTGTATATTTGCAGATCAGTCTCTCAGAACAGGGAGACAACAGTTTCATTGCTATTATACTTATGAACAAATGTATTGCCAGCTTCTCCTGTTAAACTTCTGTTCAAATACCCAAAATATCAGAATCCCTTATTCCTCCAATTATCTCTACAGGTCATTTACTGAAAGTTCTAACCAAGACCAAAACTACCTCCTCCATGTGACTTGATAATATTCGGGGTTGCTTAACTAGCAGTCTTAAACATGCCTTGCAGACACACTCCTCAGGCTATTTAACTGTTTAGCTACCATTTTTGTGCCTGAAAAGTGGCACACAACAGTGGTGCTGTTCCTCCATAGCAGTGGACTTACAACTGACCAAGGCAGTTACAAATCTATCAGCCAGACAATATACAATATACACTATATAAATACTATAACTGACCTCATAAACTGTCACATCAGGGATATTTGCTGGACTTAACCCCAACAGTTTGGATTTGTGAATAACAGGTTCAGTCTATTTAATCTGGTAAATTTCTCTGAAAGGGTTACAGAGGCTTTATATGGTGGCCGTGCACTGTACCTCATGCTGGCATCATACAAAAGTTAAACACTTTACAGATTAACCCATATGTGGTAAGGCAGAGAGCAAACTAGCTAAAACACAGAACCTACACAGCGTGATTTGCAAAGGCTTCATCAGAAAGTATGAAAGTGATCAGTGGTGTTCCTCAGGGCTTGGTGCTGTGACCTTTTCTTTTTCGTATTTACTTTGCAGATCTCCAAGCATAATTAATACCTTTGGCTAACACATTTTGCAGATGATTGCAAAATGAGGGCTGTTGTTAAGTCACCCTAAGATAACCAAACCCTCCATAATGAACTTGACCCAGTAAACTCTTCTTTTTACTAAAAATGGGCTTAAATTAAATGCTAAAATGTGTAGTATCACTAATTTGGTATACAGCCCTTTTCTCATAATACTGTTTAGACAACACACTCCTACAAATGAAAATGTTGTTAAAGACCTAGTTACTTGAGTTGATAGCTCCATCATGTAAAAATGGTTGTTAGGAAATCCTTTTACTTAACCCATCAAGTTGTCAAAGGGATATCATTAAGGTCTAACGAGGTAATCACTCCCTTATACTCAGCGATGACCAGGCCAGTTATCAAGTACAGTACTCCCTTTAGAATGTATCTCAATAAGCATATCAAACAATTAGAAAGACCCAAAGTTTCCTGAAAAGAAATTTCCTAAAGTCCCTGAGCTATTAAGAGAGGCTAGAAGATCTCTCTTATTGAGCTGTTAGAGAGCCGATTGAACTCGTCTTCCTGTTTCGCCTTAATTTTAATATCTACGCTAATACTAGAACCAGGAACCTAAATCTTTGCCAGCAGATAAATAAACATTATGTAGGAATAGGTTTGTAAAAAAGCACTTCACAAACCTCTAGAATAAACTTCCTCTGCATATTAAGTAGTGCAACTCACTAGCCTCCCTTAAATATAAACTAAATAGCCAGATGGTTATTCACAAATTTATTCCAGGATTGACTGTTATGGCCTTTGTGGAGAAAGGAGGTGCTACCTGAGGGCAGATACTGGCAGGATGAGAGTGTTAATGAGACTCAGTGGCCTTGTGGTATCTGTAAGTCTGATCTTGGGCCTTTGTTTCTCCATCATTAATGCTTTGACTAGAATTTTGAGCAAAGAAGCTGAGAGTTATGCCAAAGAATACCAACCCCAGAACTGATCTCCGCAAGACTTGACTAGCCACCTTCTGTTTACTGATATTGCTCCATCATAACTACCTTCTGCTTTTTCCCGTTTAGCTTTACCTTGACCCACTTGAATACTTTCTTTTGTGTCATTATACCTTCTTGTTTATTTATGGAAAGAGTAAAATATTTTTTCTAAAGTCAGTGTAAACTACATCCACTGGATTTCCTTAGCCATTGCCAGTTCCAACAATTCATAGATCTGGATAAGATCAGCTTGCAAGGCTATGTTGGCTATGAAACCATGGTGATATTCATCCTGAAGACTGATCTGTAGTTGCTTGAGAATATTCTTTCTCCTGTCATGAGGAGTGGAGCCATTAATACCACTTTCTAGTCATTTGACACGTTTCTGCTGACTATGACTTAGTTGTATAGTTTTATAAGACTGGTTGGCAGGGTTCTCACTAGCTTTAACCTTTTGCAGAATTCTGTATCATGCATGTATTACACCATATCATTCTTTAGTCAGGTTTACTGTTTTCCTGGATATCATACTGTCAGGTGGTACTCCAACCCCTATTACAAGCTCACACTATGGCATTAGTCCTTTGTTCTACTTTTGTGAATGCTGATCCAATGAATTTGAATCTCTGTCTTTCTAGTGTCTAGATTATTCACTTTGTCTTGACAAACCTTTGGAGCATTATCTTATTTTACTTCCTTTCCCCAGTGCACCTGAGTGAACTTTTCTTCCACTGTTTATTTCTGTGGAAAATTCCTTATGTAGGAATAAGTCTGCTTTTTCCAAATCTACTTTGATACCGCTGTTTTCTGATGCAGTGATATGCCTAGCTTTCTCATATACTATTTAGCTTTCATTTTCTTTTGTAGTCACATGTAGGGTTTTTCCCCTTTTTCCTTACAGCTTTCCTTTATTCTTCTGGTAAATCACATTGGTATTCCCTTTCTTTTGACTTTCTTCTTGCAGAGATCTATTTTACTTCTGTATGAATTCTCTTTGCAGTGTTAACACAGACTGTGATGAGTCTCCCAGTTTGATTATAGTTGCTCATTGTCTCCTCAGGCAGTCATCATATCATACTGTAGTCAGCTTTCTTGCTTTCTGAGCACTGGGCTTTGTTCCACTGTCTGCCATCTTCTTCTACCGTAGTGAACACACTGTGACATGCTCATTATTATGCATACTACACTGAAGAAAAAGAGAGGCACAGCAGTTAGTGGTGATAGCTCTTAGCCTAATGATCTGTGCTTCAGTCTTAGGCCCTGAATGCTGTCTGGGAGAAGATACCATGTCATCCTCATGTCCACATAGGTTTTCACTGGATGCTCCATACCCCCCCCCTCCCCACACACACACACCGCAAGATATGTCATTTAGGCAGGCTGGCTACTATTTGTAATTTATACCCTATATTTACAGTTCAGACCTTTGCTAATTGGATTACCTTGCTAAATGAACATTCAGCCCAGCTGGAATTACCCAGTTAGGAAAATACATAACTCTGAATACAGCAATCTCAGTTCAGTGCATATCTGCGAGTTGCCACAAACATAGCTAAAGAAGGCTTTGTGGTTATCTTTTGAATCCTTGGTTATTTTTATTTCGAAGTTAGCCTTGGATGATTTCATGAGGGACCTTAGTTTCTTACTGATACTAATCAGGGATGTCTTTCCTTCTTGGGATTTGCTTTTTTTCTGAACTAGTTTCCTCCTTCTATTGTATAGCCTGTTTATGGCAGGGGTCCACCAAACTGGTTTCCTTCTCTTAGAGGAGTGAGTCTTGGTTTTGCTAGGGATGGCATGATCCATGCATCCTTGTAGGTGCTCATAGAGTGCATTTGTAAAGGTTTCTGCATCTTGGGGGCGTGGCAGCTGTGAAACCTACCACCTCTGTCTTAAGTAAGGTGAAGTTTGCTATAGAAAAGTGATTTACTGTGGTTTCCTTAATTGGGGATGGTGGTGGGGTGTGGACATCCAGAGTGATTAGTTTATGGTCTGATCTAACCAGTGACGGGTTGGCCGCTGGTGTGGAACACCTGTCGCCCATGTTGGTGAATACCAGGTCTAATATGTTTTCACCTCTAGTAAGGAAGTTTACCAGTTGATCCAGAGTGTTTGAGTTGATGAATTCCAGGAAGTGCTAGGCCTAGGAGTTTGTACTCAAGCAGTTTTCCCAGTGAATGGTAGGGCAATTGAAATTGCCCAGTGTCAGGGTGTTTTATAGGACCTTCATGTTTTCCAGTGTCCCCAGAAAGGTGGAGTGGTGGTCTGGGTCATGGAGGGTGATCTGTAGCTGGCCACAATTTGCATTGCAGATTTGCCTGATGTTAGTTGCACATGGATGATCTCAGAGGTATCATGCTGCACCACTAACCTGGAGATGTAGGCATCTTTAATGAATATAGATACACCCCCTCCTTTTGTATTTCGGTCCATGTTCTGTAGCCAAAATGTGTGGTATGAGTTGTAGCCTGGTAGTGCTGGGGTGCTCTCTGGAGCCTTGAACCAGGTTTCAGTTACTGCACAGAAGTTGACATTCTCCATACTGAGGAGAGCTTCAAGCGCGTGCATTTTGAGATGTAAACTCCTGGCATTGAGTAGCATAACCCTCAGTTTTTATTAATTGTGCTGTACAGAGGTGGGTTTAACTTTTGAGCCTTGCCTAAAAAAGGCACTATGGGGACAGCAAGAGCCTTGGCCAGTATTCAAAAGCCTAGGGGTGACAGATGCAAGTCGTCTCTTGCGAAGCAATATGGCTTGTCGAGCATGTCGTCCCAGGCTGACAGATACTGGATCCTCTTTGAATGACACCAGAAGCTTGGCCAATTGTTGAAATTGATAATTTTTTCTTTATACTGAGGTATCATTCTTGGTGAGGGCAGGGTGCTACTCAGGGTCAGGGTCATACCAGCCTGTGCTATATGATCGGAGAGCTCTTCCATGTCTCTTTTCATGTAGTCCAGGGAGGTACATCTCAGGTCATTCACACCAACATGAACAATGACAGAATCATATTTGTATTTGTTCTGGAGTGACCTAAGTGCTTGTATTATGTGGCGGATTCTGGCTCCTGACAGGCAGCTAACAGTAACCTTCTACTTGTCCAGCCTAGTGAGTGGGACATCAGTGTGCCTGACTATAGAGTCACCTATTACTAGTGTTTTAGGTATGTTATTTTGCCTTAAGAGCTGTGATTGTGTGGCATACCTTATTCAGATTGTCTAGAAGTACAACACAACAGCTTGATGCTAAAACTTTTGACTTTGATGTAATATCAGTGCATGATTTTTCCACCACTAGACTTGATGAGTTGAGAGATCACACTATGATTGATCCAGTCTCACAAAAGCTTAATCATTACATTAATGTCAGATGGCCGTCAAAGCTATCTAGCGTATCACCTGAGGTGCAATCATATTTTCCTTACAGAGATGAATTGTTGATGGAAGATGGTATTACTTTCAAAGGTCCTAAAATTGTTGTTCCTGCTTCCTTACAACAAGGATATGTTCAGATTTTACATTGTGGTCACCCAGGTTTATTATCCACTAAAAGAAGATCAGGAAAACTAGTATTTTGGCCTTCATTATCAAGGGACATTGATAGAGTTCTTTATTCTTGTTCAGTATGTAATAGTACCAGAGCGCATTTGCAAAGAGAACTGCTTCATCTAAATCTAATACCTAACTTACCTTGGTCTACTCTAGCAACTGATATCTTTGAGTGGAACACTATTTGGTTTTGGTAGACTCTTACTTGTATTGGTTTGAAATTAATCTGTTACCAAATTTAACTTCAACAGCTGTTATCACTAAGTTGAAATGCCATTTCTCAGTTCATGGTAGTCCATACAAACTTTATTCTGACAATGGTATTCAGTTTACTAGCCAGTTGTTTCAGAAATTTGCAAGAGAATGGGATTTTGTATGTGTTGCTAGTAGTCCAGAATATTTGCAGTCCAGCTGTCTAGCTGAACGCGCTGTACAGAGTGCAACAATACCAATGTATTCTTGAATCTATTTAATCTCAGAAACATTCCTTGTGATGATATTCTTGGCTCACCTACTCAAAGACTATTTTCCAGACAAACTAGAACTAGACTACCTGTTACATCCAGTTTGTTGAAGCCTAATTCTAAGAACAATAAAACCATCAAGGCTCAGTTGTTTAAGAAACATAATATCCAGAAATCTAGTCATGACAAATCAAGCAGATTACTTAGTTTGCTGAGGGAAGGAGAGACGGTACAAATCCAGACAATGAAAGGTTTTGATTGTATAGGACAGATTACAGGCATCTGTTCTGAGCTGAGATCCTATTTGGTAAGTTCTGAGGGTGTGGAATATAGTAGGAATCAAAGACAGCTTCTTCCTGTACCAGAACCATCATCATTGCAATGACAGCATTGTATCTGTGATGCAAACTCTAAATCAGAGAATGAGTCAGACATTGTTTCCAGACCAGAATGATTTCAAAAGACTGTTTCTGTTCCAGGGAGTAATTTGAACATTCCACAGGTCAACCATTTTGCAGAGACTGTTCCAATTGTTAAATCTGATTCCCAGTTTTATGTCACACGATATGGACGAGTTTCTAGGCCTAGTGTGAAATACACAGCAATATGGACTTGATTGCATATATCTGTGTACTTAGTATTGAGTAATGCATGTCTTTAGATTATCTGTGATTTCTGCATATTAAATGATCTCATGACAAGTTGCATGATCTATTTCTCAAAGAGGATAGGATGTAGATCAGAGTGTAATGTGTGTACTATGTCTTTAAGAAGCATGCGGGCTGTACGTACATGTATAAATTCCAGACATGTGCAATCCCTAGTGCCATTTTGTAGAAGCAGCCAGCGAGTGAGCATGTATGATTGCAGTAGTTAGTTTGTATATAAGTTACTTAGTCATAGTCAGTAAGTCTTTACAGTGATGTGTTTGTATAGAATAAAGCTACTTAAACAGAACCCATGACTCATTTATTCTTGTACCAACACGAAAGTGACACCAGCCATTTTTGGTATCATGTAAACTTCCTCTAGCATTATGAAGATGAGTGGCATACAGGAAGCCACCTCTCCATCACCCCAAGATGGGTGGGCTAGTATTTCCACTCACTCCCACCTCCCCTGCCTGGCTCTTCCAGGGCCTAAGTTGCTATTTACACTTTGGTCGTCTGAGTCATATTCATGGTGTATCTGTCTATACCTCAAAGCTGGTCAAAGAGATAAAAATTTTAGATATCTGAATGCAGAAAGTGAGACAGACAGAAGTAATGGAACTTAACAAAAAAGATCAGTATTACTGAACTTGGCAATGAAAAACAAGCCTGTTAAGGGAAACTTCTTTTCAGTATTCATGAAAGACAATAAAATATGTAAAAAACAGCCAGTAGAAGTGTAGAGAAAGAAATACTTCTTCAAGTACTCCAAGACCTAATGGCAACAAAGCCATTGAGACATGATGGCATACACTCTAGAATTGTTACAGAGCTAAGTCCATAATTGGAAGCATTATTAACTAAGCATTTTTACAAATTATGGAATGAGGAATGGAAGGAGATAGATCTGATTGCTCACCACATGAAAAGAGCACATCAGAAGTTGGAAACCATTACTCTGCAGGTTTGACATTATATGAAATCAGAATTACTTTCAAAAGAAATAATTTTTGAATAACAGTGATAGTGGCTCAACAGCTTGCATTCTCACTTTTGATATCTGAAGATTAAAAGACTATGGGTTCTCTTCTCACACCAGATGTTTGTTTGTCTTTTCAGCTTTTCCCGGTTAGGGGCCGCCACAGCGGAACTCTGGTCTGCTAATGATTGGCAGTCGATTTTTATGGTGCTGAGTTGCCAGTCCGACGCCCAGCCCTCAATGAAGGCACACCCATTCACGCATATCTTTTGGAGGCCACTCGACCGCGGGGAGGACATGCAGACTCCACACAGAAGGCACTCCAGCCGAGAATCAAACAGGAGAACCTCTTGCCTCACACCAGATAATTGGCTTAATTTTCAACACTGACACTGCAGTGCAGCATAATGTGGAGGAGATTTCTGCACTCCTGTGTGTGCCATCCTGTGAATGAGAAGTTAAACTGAGGTCCCATCTGCCTGAGTTGGTAGTAGCTCAGGTGGATGTAAAAGACTACTGGCACATACTGAAAAGAGTGGAGGAATTTCCCTAGTACCATGGCCCAATACTGACTTTGGGTCTCCTCTGTAAAAGGGTCACTGGCCCAATAATACTTACCCTGTCGATAAAGTGCAAATAAATAAATAAATAAATAAATAAACTATCTATAAACCAGTGGACAAGAGCCTGTGGTAACATGTATTCACAGCAAGAGCTCACAAGAGAGTTACACGGTATGTGCTTGTGTGTTTGTGGGGAGGTGCAGTGGATTGCGCTCTTGCATCTGATACTGATAAACTAAAATACATTACTGTGGGGATTGATTATGCATTTATTCATTTATTCAATTGATCGCAATCAGTTTGATCGAATCTTTAACAAAATCTCACCATAGGTTACAATATTTCAGTTGGAGATGCATTTAGATGATGCAACAAAATATTCTTTTTAGAGTTCAGTAAACTGTATTCCTGTCTTAAGAGAGGACAAGAGCTGTCATTAAGGCAGAAGATGATGGCATGGCCAGGGTATCACATCTTAGCCTGTAGTTTCTCAGCCTACATAACAGACTGCTTTTAGGTATGGTACCCTTGTGAACCACTTGGTGTACCATTTGCTCCTTATCTTAAGGGCAAACAATATCTTCAAATAAGGAAGAAATAGATTAAACTACATGAGAACATTGTAAAAAAAGAAATTATAGACAGTGTGCCTCAAGGCTCATTTCTGTAATTAGTATTGCTTGGGATTTTTATTTCTAACATAAATTGATGAGGTCACATTTAGTTAACTGAAATATTAATAACTGAGAAACACGATGTATTGTCATAATAAATATGAATGCATTATGACATTAGACTGCATAAGAGACTTAAATATTCAGTTCTAATGAAACAGATTTTAATATAAGTGAACGTGGCAACATTTGATAGACTAGTGTTTGTGCGTATAAAGTTAACAATCAAATTAAAAAAATATATAGCTGGTAAGAAAAAATAGCCCATCCGTTTTCCTCAAAGACCCTGATATCCATGTTAGCAATTGACATACAAATTCATGCACCATTCTACTTATATTTTGAATACTTTTTATATGAATACTCAACTGTAATTATTGTACCTAAACAGTATTTTCTCAATTGTATTTATTTTTTTACCTGGAAAGGCCAACTGAGCCTATTCAAAGATCCTTTTTCAGTGTCGGCCTAGGGAGGAAAGCTCCAATGTGGGAAACAGTATGGTAGGATAGAGTTAGAAGAAAACAGTTACATACCAATTCTTATTTATATATTTACAGTGCATAGGCATGTGCAACTTTATACAAGTAGAAATAAGTCTGAGTCAATGGCATACTGTTATATATTAGTAAAATGAGTCATTTATCATGGTTGAAAGGAGGGCACATTTGCAGTGGCTTTAGAGGATACCACTTTGATAAAGTTATTAAGTAACAGAGTACTCATTCTTGTCTTCGGAAGACTTCAGAAACAGGCTAGAGGTTTGCTATGTTTGCAGTTGTGGAGCAGTGGGGGGCTTTAGGGGGTTGAAGGGCAACCTGAGAGGATACAAGAAAAAATCTCTAAGGTTAGTTGCTGGGATTATGAAAGATAGTTTGCATAAACTGAGGCTAGAAGTAAGTTAAGGGAGATTAATCAGGGGAAGATGAAGAAGTGAACAAATCAGGGTACAGAGCCACTGATGAGTCTAAAGAATGATGCTGGCATGTAATATTGATGAGGTCTGTATTGCTCCTTTTTATGCCAAATGTAGTCGACAGGTAAAGTTTGTACTGGTTGTTAGGAAAGCTTTCATTGTTTTGTAAAAACGTGTCAGTATTATCTTCTTTTCTAATTTCTAGTCGTGCGGAGTTCCACAGTAAAGATACATTGGCTGAATATAGGGGAATCACCCGAGTGATTATAAGATTTAATTGTGTCTAGCAGGTATTTTTTGAACAAAAAGCGTTTGGTGTTTCTTAGGTTTGTGTATAATATTATGAATAATCCCAAACTGTGTGATGGTGAAGTGAGTCTAGGCAATATATTTTTTTCTAGTGCCTGGCAGTGATGTGTTCTGCAAGTAAGGTTTGCTGAAACTAGTTTGTTGTAGATTTTTGGAATTAGTTTAATCTAGATTAATTAGTAGTGTTGCTGTATTGGGTGGGAAGCAAAAGCACTCCAGCTGTATGGTTTTCAGCATGCTCTGCTAAGAACGGTTATGCTTTGTATAGTATGTCAAGCATCTTGTAACAAATTAGATAAGAGTAATCTATGTGTTTTATCTGGGTCTATATTGGAACATCGAATGTTTAACAGTTCGAATCACTAAAGGTCGACCCTTAGTGATCGAACTGTTAAAACATCGAATGTTCCAAAAAAAAAAAATTAAAACACACCCCCCGCTACTTAAATATATCAACTCCGAGGCCACACTACATTGAAGTAAATGGAAATCTCCCCTTATGGAGATATATGTTTACTTCTTCGATGCTCTGCAGTTTCACTATTCTCATGCCGACAATGTCAGATTTGACATTGTCGGCTTTTGAGAATTCAATATAGACCAATTTTATCCTTATATTTTTTATCTTTATACCTTCCATTACTTCCACATGTTCATATTTTTTAAAAAACATTTCAATATTTATTCCTACATAATTTACTTATTTATTTATTGACATTTGATTACCAGGAAAGTCCGCCTGGGTAGAAGCTCATTTTCAGCAGGGGCCTGGGGAGAAAAGCTTCAAATTATTACAAAACATTTTAAGAAAAAGACTTTCACAAAAACGTCTGCAGTTTACATAATTATAACTAATTAGACGTAATATAAAAACATTGGTTAAGAATCAATACAAGGTGTATGGCAATCATTTAATTTTTAGAGAAATTTTAGATTCGTTTGTAGAGAAATTAAAGGTAAGTTAGTCTAATACAAATAAGAATTGCAATATGAAGTGAGGAAAAAAAGGCTTATGATATATTTAGAGAGAAAGTCAGGGAAGAGAATTAGATTGAAGTAAGGAAGTGAGTGAAGAAGGGTGATTAAGGAGGTATGAGGAATGAAAAGGTACTTGTTCCCATTTAGGGATATAGTTTATCCTGTCCTACTTATATATACTAGCTCTGCACAATCACAGGAGAATGGCATAGTTTCCATTCCCACTATGACCAGTATCTTCAGTCCCTTGATCTGTTGACAAAATAGCAGTCAAAAAACTTAGAGAATCCTCTATATGCGTGCGCACACACACACACACACACACACACACACACACACACACACAAAGATATATATATATATATATATATGTGTGTGTGTGTGTGTGTGTGTGTGTGTGTGTGTGTGTGTGTGTGTGCGCACGCGCGCACACATGTCTGTGTGTCTGTGTAAAATGATTTATACAATTTGATGGTAGACTGTAAAGTCAGTATAGTATAGTAATGAAATCCTGTGATAGCCCAGTAAAATGTATATTACCTGGGAAAGCAGTTGTTAAAAGTGAGGCTTGTAGCTATAACGATGAGACATTTGCCTCTCTTGGACAGGGTGTTTTTAGGATAGGTGTGGAAATCTTTGGTGGACCCTGACCACAAATCACTGGAAGTCTTGTAAATTTGTTTGAGAAGTGCCAGGAATCTTGTTGTGGATGTACTTTGCAATGGTAGGGCAGCCTGACTAGAGCTGCAGCATTAAGTCTATCAGCTGCAAGGACTGTTGTACTCTATTCAAAGAGCTTAAATTGAACTGAAAATCAACAGTTGATCTATAAGTTAACCAGAAATCTGTTAAGCAAGTGTGCCTATTTTCTTTTTACGTTGATTTTAAATTTCACTGTAAATAAGCTTCACTTAAACTGAAGAAAGTGTCTCCAATGTGTTATACCTGTTACACTGCACCTGTAGTTGCAGTGGACAATGTTTGGTCTAAATATATGCGTGTATGTATGTATATGTATAAAATATATCTATAGCTATATCTATGGGTGTACTAAATAAAAATGAATGACCAAGATCTCAATGTTGTTAATGCTGAAAGAAAATAATTGAAAAAAAAAGATCAGCTAAGCACTGCACATGCTGTGTGAATCAACATTGTTATTTGCAGGGGGCAAGCCCACCTGCAGCTCTGCATCCCTACTAATTATATATTCCACCTCGGGAAAAATTCCCCGGACCCAGTAATGTTACAGTGTCTTGCAACTATCAATCAGTTGTGCTGTTGACCAAGTTGTGTTGAAAAAGCTAATATACACAGTCAAGTATAGTACTGGCTCCCACATCCCCCCTCCCCCTCTCTCTCTATATATATATATATATATACATATATATATATTATATATATATATATATATATATATATATATATATCTGTATATATATATATATATATATATATATATATATATATATATATATATACATATATACATATGTTTGTGTGTATGTGTGTGTACATCTATCAAAAATTACACCATATATTTTTTTATTCCTGCCTCACAGTTTGCAAAGGTAAGAACAGATGAGTTAATTATCCTTCTGAACAGAGTAAAATACCAAAGAAAAGACAATATTGTCCATCCCTTTAGGTCTTATTACTAAACTGTTCTACCCTTTGAACTTCTTTGGGCCCCTTCCAGTTTTCAAAGACTAATGGTTAAACATCTGAAACCTCATATCAGGTACTCAGCAGTGTACCTCAATGCCATAGTAATTCATTCAGAAGATTGAGAATCATACTTATTGAAAATAGAAGCTGTGCTGGACTCTTTAAGACATGCAGGACGTATAGTTAATGCTATCAAAAATACACTTTATATGACAAAAGCCAGATACTTAGGGTGTGTGATGTGAGGTGGGTAAGGGGTGGGGGGTAACGAGATACTGAAACAGAAAAATAGAAGCAGTCAAAATGTGACTTATACCCCATATCATGTGAAAGGTGAAATTGTTCTTAGGACTGAAAACCTACTAGTACCATAACCTTTCCTCTAAGAGACCTTTCAAAAGGTAAGACACTTACCTATACAAGATGTACCACAGTAGCACATGATGTTTTTGATCAGCTAACTTTGGAAACAGTCCTGATTGCTCAATTTCAGTAACTCAGTATTGTATTGTATATATTTTTGAATCTGAAGTAGATTTGGAAGCTACGTTATCTCAGGAAGTAGGTAGTGAAGGACACACAATCTACTACCAAATCAGAAGGCTAAGTAGGTCTGAGATGAGATAATCTCTAATAGAAAGAATGTCTTGCTATTGAATGGGCAATAACTTCTTTACAGTATTGTTTGCTGGGACATTGTTTCACTTTGATCCCTGCATTGTTTGTACAAGATGCAGGACCTAAAATTGGTTAAGTAGACTTTGTTACTGCAGCCTTTTCATTTCTCCATTAGGCACAGGCCTGGCAGAAGCCACATTCAGTATAGAGCTTCGGGAGATGGTTTTATCCTGGGAGGTGGGGTCATTCTGACATTGTCATAATGCATAGTATATATATATATATATATATATATATATATATATATATATATATATATATACTATGCATTATGACAATAACTATATAAAAAATATGCATAGTCAGTAGATATGTATGTGTTTATTTATATTTGTTTACAGAAAACTCTGACTGTGAATAAATCCCATTTTTCAGCAGAGGCCTGGGGAGAAAGGCAGCGTGGTTAAATATAGAAAATTATTATGACCGTTTTCAAAACATCTTTTAAAACAAAAAACATTTATAAGGTTATAACAGAGACATGTCAGGGATTCCACAATGAATGAATTTTACTGTTAAATATACATATATTAAAGTGAATATTTTATAAAACTTATAAAAAATAGTTTAGTTGGCAACACTGTAGTACATATACATTCAAGTTAATAGTTTATACAAAATTAATAAAAAATAAAAGTTTGGTGATTTTACTGTGCAATATACGTAGTGATTGTATTGTAAATTATACCTACTGAGGAGTTAATGATAACTGGGTGCCCAGGCTGAGCTGATACAAGTGTGAAAGAATGGAGGGGGGGGTAGTGCTATATTGTTGTGCAGTAGAAAAGAGAGCCTTGCATAAGGACACAGAAGAAGATTAGTGTGAAATGAGATAGAGATGAATTTGTGTGACTGATGTGCTAGTGAGGAATATATAACAGGAGATATGCGGGGGGGGGGGTATGTGGTGGCCAGAGAAATATGTGTTTGGGATAAGAAATAGATGAGGACCTTGAGAAGGTCAGGGATGGATTAGGGCAACACTCTGATGATTAATTTAGAAGAAGTGAGTCTGCACAAGGGATCTGCTGTAGTTGGTGGTAGCAATATGCTGTTGTGTGGGAAGAGGTGGAAGGAAACGGAGGTACTATTCCTGAATAAAGAGTATGAGAAGGGATATGCTATTGCTGAGAAAGGAACTGGATTGTGGATTATGGAGGATTTTTGTTCTATTTTACCTTGTTGAATTTAAGGATGATATGCAGAGAGAGGAGACTTTTAGTGAAATCTGACCAAAGGAAGTTGGGGAATATCCAGAGAATGATGGAAGTCTTGTGGATTTATTTGAGGAGTACCAACAGTCTAGTTGTGGATGTACTTTGGAACTGCAAGACAGCTTGTCTTGATCTGCAACATCAAGTATTAAACTGCAATGATTGTTAGAGTTTATTCAAGAACTTTAAAATTGGATTGGAAAACACAGAGTTTAAATGTAAATTGAAAAGAGTTGTGTTATGCAAAAGGTGCTTATTTCCTTTTTAAGTTCAAAGTGAACTTTGCTTTTACATTTCATGGTAAACAAATTGCACTAAAACCACAGAAAGTGTCTCCAGTTTGTTATACCTGCTATTACTGACTGTTTGATATATTTACCTATGCATTTATTAAGAAAAATCATGATAAAGTAATCATTTTAAAAACATTTCAGTTCATCTGCTACTGATCAGTCTAGATAAAATAACGTCTATACTGCTATTATTAATGGCAAATGCAGGAGACAAGAGGCAGTTTGTTTCAGGTGACAGCTACCTACAGCTTTAGAATCATAAAAATAACATTTGGCAGAGGCAACACCAGAATCCAGGTTTCTTAACAGTAATACCACTTTTATAGGTTTCCCTATGATTGTGGTCTCTTCACTATACAACAAAACCAGCCACCATGGATCTTTTGCTGTGTTGTGGTCAGGTGATTTTCATGCAGTATTAGCATTCAGTGTGGTTTGGCAGTTAATATATAGGACTCAGACTATGAGCTGTTAAAAGGATGCTCTGTCAATAATTCAGGGTTTGAGTTCCACAGCCTTTATTGTGGTACTAAGAAAATTCATTTAATCAGACAGAAATCTGGGGTCACCCCATGTAAAGGGGGTACTTAGTCCATTAGGAGTACTCATTTAATGAAACTGTGCAGTGTCTTTTCTATACTGTTAAAACTAAACTGATATTGTTATTAGTATATGATGTACATTGTAAAACAACATTTTATTTGAACATTTCTAATTGTTTCATTGCCATTATTGTTATTTATTTGGTTTCCTAAGTGACCTACTTAGTCCTTCATAATTCACAATATCACGTGACCATTTGGTGCCAAGTATCTTAGAAAGGACCATGCGACCTAACTCTGGGAATTTTTAAATCTCACACGAATGCAGATACAGTGTAGTCTGCAAAAAAAAAACACTTTATGGAAAATTGATATATGTTTTGTGAATCTATGGGTCTAAGTGTGAGTGTGTGTGTCTATGCAGGCACACCTGTGTGTGTGTGTGCGCGTACATAGACTGTTAAGAAACCAGGATTCTGGTGTTGCCTCTGCCAAATGTTCTTTTTATTATTCTAAAGCTGTAGGTATCTGTCACCTGAAACAAACTGCCTCTTGTCTCCTGCATATGCCATTAATAATAACAGTATAGACGTTGCTCACCAGTGGGAGTGGGGAGCCTTGAGCAGCCTATCTGTCCCTGAAGGAGTGACCTCAGCACAAGAATCTTGTAGTAATTGGCCGTTTTGGGCCATTTCTAGCTCTTTGAAGTCCCCTGCTTAAAAATCCGCTTTAGCGCGCGTTTGCGTACTTTTGCACGATTTTGCACGAAGTTGCTCATAGAGCAGCATCGGGCAGCGCTGGTTAATCTAGTTTAAACTATTTCTGACTCCGCAAAGTCTACTCTTCAGTTTTTCCCTTAGAACTGCTCTACTTTCAATCTAAACAGTCTGTTCTCTATCTAAAAAGCCCAGCACTTGCTCCTAAAGCATTTTTACACAAGTAAAGCACTCTTAAACAAAAAAGAAAGCACTACATCCACCTACAATCCCCTTGAATACCCATTTCCATATAGGTCCCTTCTGACTCAGTTACACAGCAATCCCTTACACTATTCTAGCATGTCGAAGGGTCAATTACTGGCATCCTCTCCAATTCAGCTGGTGAATCTGGGAATCTTGAGGCAATGTTACAACTGCCTCATGTACACAGACAACCCTCTCCTCCTCCCAACAAATACAAATATATGTGAGAGATGCGACTATATATCCAAACTGGAGGCTGTGCTCTCTTGACTCAATACCGGCAAAACCAGTCAGGAGGAGAAGGTAACCACACTCATCACAAACCCAGTCTCACATGGACCTATCACAACTGCAAACCAAATACATAAACACACAAAAACATACTCCGAGGCTCTAATTAAAAATCTACCAAAACAGAGGCCTCCAAAGCAGACATCCAAGCAACTACTACCTCAAAACACAGCACATGCAACACATAGTTCACAAAGTCAGTGTGCCAAACAGTCACAGCCCTTAAGGCCAAACAACATGCCTGATACACTTGTAATAGGTGACTCCATAGTCAGACACACTGACATCCCGCTCACCAGACTGAACAAGGAAAGAGTTACAGTAAGCTGCCTGTCGGGCGCTAGAATCCGCCACATAACACAAGCACTCAGGTCACTCCAAAGCAAGTACAAATATGACTCAGTCATTGTCCATGCCGGTGTGAATGACCTGAGACGTACCTCCCTGGACTACATGAAAAGAGACATAGAGGAGCTCTCTGATTATGTAGCCCAGGCCGGTATGACCCTGACCCTGAGCAGCATCTTACCCTCACCAAGAATGATGCCACAGTACAAAGACAAAATGATCAGCTTTAACAATTGGCTCAATTACTGGTGTCATTCTAAGGGGATCCAATGTCTGTCTGCTTGGGATGACATGCTTGACAAGCCATGCTGCTTCGCAAGGGACAGCTTGCACCTGTCACCCCTGGGCTTCCGGATATTGGCCAAGGCTCTTGCCACCCCCATAGTGCCTTTTTTAGGCAAGGCTCAAAAGACAAACCCACCTCCCTAGAAAACACAAGTGGAAAAAAACTAAGGGTAACGCTGCTCAAAGCCAGAAGTCTAAACCTCAAGATGCACACTCTCAAAGCCCTCCTCAGTATGGAGAACATCGATGTCTGTGCAGTGACTGAAACCTGGTTCAAGGCTCCTGAGAGCACCCCAGCACTACCAGGTTATACCTCATATCATGCTTTTCAGCCTCAAAACTTGGACTGAACCACAAAAGGAGGGGGTGTATCCATATTCATCAAAGATACCCACACCTCCAGGTTAGTGGTAACGCACGAAGCATCGAAGACCATCCGGGTGCAACTAACCTACGCAAAACTGCCCTACAGTTTGTAGCACGCTACAGACCACCCTCTCAAACTCAGGAACCCCACTCAGCCTTCCTGAAGACACTGGAGAGTATGAATGTCTCTCCAAATACCATCATATATTGGGAGACTTCAACTACCCAAACATAGACTGGGAGCATTACTCAAGACCCAGCACCCTAGCCCAAAGGTTCCTAGAGTTCATAAACTCAAATGCGATGGAACAACTAGTCACCACTCCCACAAGAGGAGATAATATATTAGACCTGATTATCACAAACATGGGGACACAATGCTCCACACCGGAAGTATACCCCTCATTGATGAGATCAAACCATAAATTAATCTCACTGGAAATCCACATCCTGCCCCCAACCCCAGCACAAAAGACCACAGTGAAAAATTTCTCAAAAGCTGACTTCACACTTCTTAAGACTGAAGTGGTATCCTTCAAGGTCCCTGGGCCAGTAAAAACCACAGCCCACACCACTGAATCCTTTATAAACGCTTTCTACGGACACCTTCAAGAATGCATGGATCATGCAATCCCAAATAAAACCAAGACCCATTCCCCCAAAGGCAGGCATCCTGTCTGGTGGACCCCAGCCATAAACAAGCTTTACAACAGGAGGAGGAAGCTACTACATGACAGAGCAAAATCCCCAAAAGGGATGGCATCTCTGATCTGTACTAGCTAAAAACTACGATCACTCATAAAATCATCCAAGGCCAACTTTGAGAGAAAAATCCCAAAAGACACTAAAGACAATCACAAGGCCTTCTTTAGTTATGTTAGAAACCTGGGTGGAAACTCCCAGATATGCTCAGAGTTAGTCCAAAATGACAAAAAATACACTGAACCCACAGACATTGCCAACATACTGGCAGACAGGTTCAGTGCAAATTTCTTCCCCCCCTCTCCCCAAAAGGAGAAATATCTATCCCATCAGAGTGTAGCCTCCCTGACATCTCAGATACCCAGGTGAGAGCCGCCCTATCCAAAGCTAAAAACACAGCATCAATGGGACCAGACGGTGTCCCGGGTTGCGTGCTACATGAACTCCAAGAGGAACTAAACCCGCACATAAGGCTGCTGTTTAATCTTAGCCTTACTACAGGATATGTACCCAAAGAATGGCGTACAGCAACAGTGGTCCCACTCCACAAAGGAGGTGCTTCTACGGACCCTGGAAATTACTGCCCCATAAGCTTGATGAGCCTGGTCTGCAAAGCTATGGAGAGGATCATTATGGAACTCATAAACAAAGACATTGGGGACCTACAGACACTGGATCCTACCCAATTCGGCTTTGTCAAGGGCAGATCCTGCCTTTTGAACCTGGTCGACTTTTTTGAAACAGTCACTAAGGCCATTGATGAGGGTAAGGCAGTTCACACAGCCTACCTTGATCTTGCAAAAGCCTTCGACACAATACTCCACTCGGGCATCATAGACAAGCTCACCAGCTTAAATGTAAACCCATATGTCATAATATGGGTTGCAAACTGGCTCAAGGACAGAACTTACAAGGTCAGAATTGCTGGAGCCATGTCAGACTCTAAGCCAGTCACAAGCGGTGTCCCACAGGGCTCAGTCCTGGGACGCCTCTTGTTTGGCATTTATTTTTCCGAGGTGCAAGCAAACATAGGAGGATTGTGGCTAACAAAGTTCACAGATGACTGCAAACTGGGCGCCATAATTGATACTCCAGCGGACACAAGCATCCTTCAGAAAGGCCTCATAGAAATGGATAACTGGTGCCAGAGCCATGGCCTTAAACTGAACACCAAAAAATGTATAGTCATACCCTTTGGGAAAAACAAAGTACCCACAAATTACCACATAGGTGGTAATTCATTAAGTACGGAAGAAGTAATCAGGGACCTAGGGACCCAAGTTGACAGTAACCTCTCCTTTGACACTCACATTGCCAAGGTCGTTAGGAAGACCTTCTATATTACCCACCTTATCATGAAAGGATTCACATCTAGATCAAGAGAGGTCATTGTACCCCTATACCCTTCCCTTATCAGGCCCATAATAGAGTACAATGCCCCATTTGGGATGTACCTTACCCGACACCTGCAGCAGTTAGAAAGACCCCAAAAGTACCTCACCAAGAGGATCAAGGGTCTCAAACATATGTCATATGCTGCCCGGCTGAAGAAACTCCAGCTCTATTCAGTCGCATACCGCCTACTCAGAGGTGATCTATGCCTGACATACAAGGCCATGTCCAATCCGGAATTAATGGACATGCTCCACCTCAGAAAATCCAAATCCACCAGAGCCACGAGAGCGAGAGATTTGAACCTCAACACAGAAATAAATAGGACGTGTTGGAGGGACAGATTCATAACCCAGAGGCTCCCTACACTCTGGAATAGAATCCCAGTCCATGTTAGGCAGAGCCCCTCACTGACTCTCTTCAAGAGAAATCTTGATGAGTGGATGGGAGATCGTAGGTTTACCCCGGGGGTCATCTCTGTGTCACTACTAGACAGAGGCACAGTAAATTAAACCCTAAATGGGCATAGTATTCTCATTCCAATGGGTGGCGAAAGCCACACACACTCTGGCTAGGCTTATAAATGCCCTAGGGCAGATAGCCTAGTATGAACCTATGAACCTATGAACCTATGTGTGTGTGCCTATGCAAGCACACCCGTGTGTGTATGCGTGCATGTGTGTGTGTGTGTGTGTGTGTGTGTGTGTGTGTGTGTGTGTGTGTGTGTGTGTGTGTGTGTGTGTGTGTGTGCTCGCTTGTTTGCGGGGGTGTGAACAGAAGGTGCAATAAAAGTGTATTGTAAGATGATTTCTGCCATTGTATATGACATACCACTCTTAGGGAAATAAATACTAAAATATCTGTAGGTAAAACAGACTATAGTAAAGGTAAGACAATACAGGGAAAAAAAAAGAAAAAAAATGTATATATATATATATATATATATATATATATATACATACACACACACACACACACACACACACACACACACACACACTCTGATGCTGACACTGTTCTTTTGAACTTGTTTATCAAGTTACAGGTACGATATGAAAATATGTGATACAGAATGTCGTGTTGCATTCAAGTGATACTGATTTCCTAAAACATCTGGAACTATTAATTTTAGTTTATTGAAGTCGACATTGACAAAATGCATATACATTTTTATTTTATTTTAAACCATGTGACACTCTACATGAATTTTGAGTTTAACATAAAAGAAAGAAACTCTTTAATTATATACTTGTTTGATTGCCATGTGAAAATGTATTTGCAAACAAGCGGAATTTCAGAAGGTGGCAAAATGCCTCTGTATTGTAGTTGCCCCTTATGTTTTGATATTAACATTTTAATTTCATGTCATTGCAGCAGTTCTCCTGCTATATTTTCTTTAGGTTGTACTACACATAGTATTGTTTAAAATCAGATATTTAGTTCTATACAGAGCCTTTTTAAAGTTTTTTTTGGTAAGGAATAGATCAGGTGATGACGTGGAAGGGAACAAAGCCTTACACTTAGGTGCATTTTTAAACAAGAAGCTAATGTCTGAATGAATGGAGTTGATGGTTTGCGGTTTTCTGGACAAGTGTCATGGCACTGCTTAAGAAGTTAAACATTTGTGGGATCTGCAGCTGGTTTGCATTGCTGAACTAATGGGTGTGTCTTTTAAACTTCTCTTGTAACTATTATTTTATATTCTAGAAGTAAAAATAAATAAATGAAAGAAAACAACATAAATCACACCTGGTGCTTGTTATGCACTAAATATTTGCTATCAGCTTGATTAGTCTCCTGAAGAAAACAAGCCTACAAGACATATGGGACACAGAACTGATTCTCACACTTCAGTCACTTGTCAAATGCTGCTCATTTCAGAAGCAGAATATGCAATTTAACCCATGCTAAAAGAGCTAAGGGTGGTAGTCACTAGCTTCATCTGTAGCTCATCTCAATGAATTCAAAGTTTTAGGCATTACGTCTCATAGCACAATGGGACAACAACATACAGTCTGTCTAGGTAAGCTAATACCAGCAGTACAGAAATTATAGAGAGATAATACATGGAGAGCAGTACCAGCCATATACATGAAAAAGCAAATCAAACAGCATTATGAAAGTTTATTGCAAGTTCTTCAATATTACTTCATGATAAGGGCATGTTGCAGGTGGGCTGGCCTATTTATAAACATAATGCACAGTTCCATAAATGCAATCTGTGCAATATGCTTAGCATGCATTGTTGCAATTCATAGACATGATTCATGATGATGAAGAGCAGCATATAGAAGCTCATCAATATTTATAAATGGTATACAGGTGTGCATGGTAAACATTAATATTCCAAATACTAGTGAAGTGCCGTATATCATAAAATTGCTACACAGCAGAACCAAGTACAGCAATTTTAGTCATGTATGAATTGCCTTACTAAGCAGCTACTTGGTAGCATAAATTTTGAAGTTCCATTGTAACCCTGCAGCTGAACGAGATCTTCAGTCTTGTCACCTGGATAAGTAAGTGGCATAGGGGACCAGAGTCCTGACATATCTGCTTACAGATGCAGCTTAACTCTACATGGAAGACCTATCACATTCTTATAGGCCACTATGCACCATGAGGTTTGATCTAGAAATAATTTATACTCCCAGACAAAGAGACTACCCAATCATGCTCATACATCAGACATTGCCTTAGTTCAGAGTCTTGGTCTTCAACACGACTAGAAAGGATGTCTCAGCCATACCAACACATCATCCTCTAACATTCATTCCAAAGAGAGGTGAACAGACAAAGCTTCATTATTCTTCCCTTCCTCCCACTAGTTCCTGCAACTTTTTCATGCTGCCACCTCAGTCTGGGTCACCTGGGTCATACCTAGGACTTTATCCCTCAATGCAAATGGAGTTGGCTAACTTCTTATCAAAGACAGGCGTGGTTGAACAGGCAAATTTTATATTCAGCATGTATCTGTCTGAACATGGTACCATTTCTTAAAAAAAATGTTAACACTAATTTCTTTTCATTGAAGAAAATAGAAAAAAAGAAGTAAAAAATTTATTTTTCCCAGTATGAGTTTTCTCCTTATGGTTTGTGTTTTTCACAGTGAATCATCTTACTACTGTAGTGAACAACCTATTCCATAGTACTTTGTTTCTTACTCTGCCATCCATAATAGTTGCTTAAACGCATTTGATGCTTTTATCTTTCTTCCACAACTACTTCAAACAACTCGACAAGAATTTACAGAGTTCACTTTGTGAGACAACTTGATCCTGGTCATTTTAAAATTAATAAAGGAAGATGATCTGTTTTCAAGTTCATGGATTTGTTAATGAAGTTGAGTATTTTTGGCACTTTGATAGGCAAGAATCAAACCTTTTTATTAAAACAAAAAACAGATAAGTGCTTTTGGGCTGCTTTTCTACATCAGATCAAAAACACAAGACAAACAAATCCTATTTAAAAAAGCAAATAGCCAATAACAATCAATAACATGGTCTATGCCTCCTTAATAAAGGTTTTAAGGGCATACAACCATTTAGACCTGGTCTGTGATTTGCTTGAAAAATCAGCATTCCATTTTAGCTTAGGTAATTCTGTGTAATGTTTAATGTCTTCACCTCTCTTATTTTCAAACTGTATTTGTAGTACCATGAAAGAAAAGGCATGTCCTCGATTCAAATTAATATGTTGAAAAAATGCATTATGTCTCATTTCTAGTCTAATGTCACTCATATGCTGTAAAATACGTTGTTTAAGCATCCTATTTGTCTTCCCTACATAGAACGCTGTACACAGCGACCACTTAGCAGATATATGACATTTTTAATCCGACAATCTGCATACACCTTAGGGGCATATATTCTACTAGATACTGGATGTAAAAAGGTATGGGATGTATGGATGTACTGACATCACTTACACTTTCTACATGGAAAGGCTTATAGTGTAAGACCATTCTAGGATGATATACATTAACTAATCTCAAGCCACACATTTGCAGACTCTAAAAGCAATTACAGATGTTCATATAATTCAGTATACTGTGAATTGTCTTGACTTTGCACTACACTGGATGGGTTATGATTCTGGTACATTTTAATCCTTAATGCAGAATTGTACTGTTATTAGACAAGATGTGATCTAAGTATGAGCTTTTGTGGGACAGTATTTATTACTGCTTGGTTGTAACTTGATTAAAGTGTAGCTATCATTCAAGTCTTTTGGATTAAGCACTTGGGCTTCAGACCAGTTGTTTTACATTAGGAAGGTTTGTGGCAAGCACTGTGGTGGCAGGACAGGTAGCTTTCATCCTTCTAAGTTGGGAACTGCTGATTGAGAGCCCAGTGTCCAAGTGTATTAGTTCTGGTTTAGGCACTTGGGCTTCAGGCCAGTTATTTTACATTAAGAAGGTTCGTGGTCTGCACTCTTGTGGGAGAAGAGGCTGGACTCTGCCCTTCTGAGCTGGGAATTTTCTGGTTAAAGGTTTATAGTGCCTGAATATTTGAACTGTATCTTACTGAAATTGGTTCACCTTGTTTGCTCTAGCATAGACTAGATCCAGGCCTACTGAATCTAGCTTTGTTTATATACTTGTTGTTTGTTTGCTTGTTATTTCCTGGAAGCTAATTCACCTAATAACTTCTCAGCTTCTGTGGATCACTAGTGATATCTGCATTGCTTACTGTACTTATTTCCTTGTTTCACTTGAAAGAAAGTTACTGTTTGTCGTTTTGCATTTAGTTACTTGTATCACATTGCACTCAAGTTACCTGGCACTTGCTCACTAAAGCAATTATATAAGTCAGCACTAAAAATTAAAAGCACTACACCCTCACTCCCCACTGGCCCTTGTTTTCAATTAAGGATTTCCCAATATTATTCTAGCATGTCCAAAGGTCAGTTGTCAATCTCCTCTCGGTCCAGCTGGTGAATCTGGGAATCTTGAGGCAATGTTATAACTGCCTCATGTACACAGACAACCCTCTCCTCCTCCCACATAACACAAATACTTGCGAGAGATGCAGCTATTTAGCCAAACTGGAGGCTGAGCTCTCTCAACTCAGGACTGGCAAGACCAGACAGGAGGAGAAGGCAACTACACACACCACAAAACCAGCCTCACATAATGCTACCACTCCACTGAATCAAACACATAAACACACAAAGACATACTCGGAGGCTCTGAGTAAAATTTACCTAAACAGCAGAGGCCTCCAAAGCAGACACCCAAACAACTGCTACCTCAAGACACCCCACAAGCAACACATAAACCACAAAAGCAGTGTGCAAAGCAGTCACAGCCCTTAAGGCCAAATACAACACCAAACATACTTGTCATAGGTGACTCCATAGTCAGACACACTGGCGTCCCACTCACCAGGCTGAACAAGGAGAGGGTCACAGTAAGCTGCCTATCGGGCTAGAATCCGCCACATAACACAAGCACTCGGGTCACTCCACAGCAAGTACAAATATGACACAGTCATTGTCCATGCTGGTGTGAGCGACCTGAGGCGATACCTCCCTGGACTGCATGAAAAGAGACATAGAGGAGCTCTCTGATTATGTAGCCCAGGCAGGTATGACCCTAACCCTGAGCAGTATCCTTCCTTCACCAAGAATGATGCCACAATATAGAGACAAGATGATCAGCTTTAACAATTGGCTTAATGTCTGGTGTCATTCAAAGGGGATCAGTGTCTGTCTGCCTGGGATGACATGCTTGACAAGCCACGCTGCTTCCAAGGGATGGCTTGCACCTATCACCCTGGGATTCCGGATATTGGCTAAGGCTCTTGCCACCCCATAGTGCCTTTTTAGGCAAGGCGCAAATCCTAAAGCTACCACCCTAGAAAACAAAAATGGGAAGAAATTGAGGGTAATGCTGCTCAATGCCAGAAGTCTAAATCTCAAAATGCACGCACTCGAGGCCCTTCTCAGTATGGAGAACATCGATGTCTGTGCTGTAACTGAAACCTGGTTCAAGGCTCCTGAGAGCACCCGGCACTATTAGGTTTTACCTCATATCATGCGTTCGGCCCCAAAACCCGGACCACTCCACAAAAGGAGGTGTATCCATATTCATAAAGGATACTCACACCTCCAGGTTGGTGGCAACGCATGAAGCTTGAAACCATCCAGGTGCAACTAACAATAGGCAAAACTGCTCTACAAATTGTAGCATGCTACAGGCCACCCTCTCAAACTCAGGAACCCCACACAGCCTTCCTGAAGACACTGGAGGGTATAAATGTATCTCCAAACACCATCATATTGGGTGACTTCAACTACCCGAATATAGACTGGGAACATTACTCAAGCCCTAACTTTCTAGCCCAACGGTTCCTGGGTTCATAAATTCAAATGCCATGGAACAGCTAGTCACTGTTCCCACGAGAGGAGAAAATATACTAGATCTCATTGTCACAAACATGGGGACAAAATGCTCCACACGAGTATATCCCTCATTGGTGAGATCTGATCATAAACTAATCTCACTGGAAATCCACATCCCGCCCCACCCCAAACAAAAGACCATAGTGAAGAACTTCTCTAAAGCAAACTTCACACTACTCAAGACTGGTGTGGTATCCTTCAAGGCCCCTGAGTCAGAGGAAACCACAACCCAAGCTGCGGAAGCCCTTACAAATGCCTTCTATGAACACCTCCAGGACTGCATGGATCAGGCAATCCCAAATAAAACCAAGACTTTTTCCACAAAGGGCAAACGTCCAGTCTGGTGGACCCCAGCCATTAACAAACTTTACAATAAGAGGAGAAAGCTATTACATGATAGAACAAAATCCCTAATGGGAAGTCACCCCTGATCACTATTAGTAAAAAAAATACGAGCACTCATAAAATCAACTAAGGCCAATTTTGAGAGAAAAATTGCCATGGATTCAAAGGACAATCATAAGGCCTTTTCAGCTATGTTAGGAACCTGGGTGGAAACTCACAGATATGCTCAGAATTAGTCCAAAATGATACAAAATCACTGAACCCACAGACATTGCCAACATACTGGCAGACAGGTTCAGTGCAAACTTCACCCCTCTCCCCTAAAGGAGAGATAACTATCCCAGCCGAGTGTAGCCTCCGGACATCTCAAATGCGCAGGTGAAAGCTGCTCTCTCTAAAGCTAAAAACACAGCATCAATGGGACGGATGGTGTCCCCAGCTGTGTGCTACACGAGCTAAATGAGGAATTAAACCCGCACATAAGGCAGCTGTTTAATCTCAGCCTTACCACAGGATACGTGCCCAAGGAGTGGCGTGACGGCAACTGTGGTCCCACTCCACAAAGGTGGCGCCTCACGGACCCTGGTAATTACCGCCCCATAAGCTTAACAAGTCTAGTCTGCAAAGCTATGGAGAGGATCATAATGGAGCTCATAAACAAAGATATAGGGGACTTGCAGACATTGGACCCGACCCAGTTTGGCTTTGTCAAGGGAAGATCATGCCTTTTGAACTTGGTCGACTTCTTGAAATAGTCACCAAGGCCATTGATGAGGAAAGGCAGTCCATACAGCCTACCTTGACCTTGCAAAGGCTTTCGACACAATACCCCACTCGGGTATTGTAGAAAAACTTACCAGCTTAAATGTAAACCCATATGTCACAAGATGGGTTGCAAACTGGCTTAAGGACAGAACCCACAGGGTTAGAGTTGCTGGCGCTGTGTCAGACTCCAAGCCGGTCACAAGTGGTGTCCCACAGGGCTCGGTCCTTGGCCCCTATTGTTTGGCATCTACTTCTCAGAAGTACAGGCCAACATGGGAGGACTTTGGCTGACAAAGTTTGCAGATGACTGCAAACTGGGCCATAGTGGAAAGTGCATCGGACACGGATATCCTTCAGAAGGGACTCACGGAAACAGATAGCTGGTGCCAGAGCCATGGCCTGAAGTTAAGCGCCAAAAATGTATAGTCATACCCTTCGGGAAAAACAAGGTAACCCCAAGCTACCATATAGGTGGCAATCCACTAAGCACAGAAGAGGTTATCAGGGACCTGGGGACCCAGGTTGACAGTGGCCTTTCTTTTGACACTCACATTGCTAAAGTGGTTAGAAAGACCTTCTACATTGCCCACCTGATCATGAAGGGATTCACATCCAGATCTAGTGAGGTCATTGTTCCCTGTACTCTTCACTTATCAGACCAATGATCGAGTACAATGCCCCATTCGGGATGTATCTCACCCGACATCTGCAGCAATTGGAGAGACCCCAAAGTTCCTCACCAAAAGGATAAAGGGACTCCAAAATCTGTCATATGCTGCCAGATTGAAGAAACTCCAGCTCTATTCAGTCGCATACCGTCTGCTCAGAGGTGACATGTGCCTGACATACAAGGCCATGTCCAACCCGGAATTAATGGACATGCTCCACCTCAAAAATCCAAATCCACCAAAACCACTAGAGCAAGCGACTTAAACCTTAGCACGGATATAAATAGGACGTGCTGGAGGGATAGATTTATCACTCAGAGACTCCCTATGCTGTGGAATAAAATCCCGGTCCATGTGAGGCAGAGCACCTCGCTGACTCTGTTCAAGAGAAATCTAGACCTGTGGATGGGAGATCGTAGGTTTACCCCGGGAATCATCTCTGGGTCACTGCTGGACAGAGGCACAACAAACTAATGGGCACAGTATTTTTTCATATAAGGGGTGGCGTAAGCCACAATAATTTGGGCTAGGCTTATAAATGCCTTAGGGCAGATAGCCTAGTATAAACCTATGAACCTATGAACCTATGAACCTATATGACATTTTTAATCCGACAATCTGCATACACCTTAGGGGCATATATTCTACTAGATACTGGATGTAAAAAGGTATGGGATGTATGGATGTACTGACATCACTTACACTTTCTACATGGAAACGTGTCTTCTCTCACACTTCTTCGTAACAATATCAGTGGAGTAACATTTTCACATAAAAAACATTTCAGGTGCAAATTGTTCATGTAAGCAAACTTGGGATGTGCCCCTACCAATTCTTTTAACCTATCTTCAATATGAAGAATTTTCCAATTCTTCTTAATCACATCACAAATACTATTCATATCACTATTATAGTGTAAGACCATTCTAGGATGATATACATTAACTAATCTCAAGCCACACATTTGCAGACTTCTAAAAGCAATTACAGATGTTCATATAATTCAGTATACTGTGAATTGTCTTGACTTTGCACTACACTGGATGGGTTATGATTCTGGTACATTTTAATCCTTAATGCAGAATTGTACTGTTATTAGACAAGATGTGAATAAAAGTGTAGCAAATGGTCTGACTTACTTAACCATATGTTACCTGGCTGATCGTCATGGACTCTTAAATGTCTGTACCTACATCTAAGTATGAGCTTTTGTGGGACAGCAGCATTAGAGGAAGGACACAATGCTAAGGATGTGATGCATGGGAACACTTTAATGAAAATATACAGATACACTATTATGAAGGGACATATCTCCTCTGAATGATAACATGAACAAAATATAACAGGTCTGTTAATTTCTGATAAGCTCCTATATTAAAAACACGACACCAGGAATAAGCTCAGTAGGTCATACAACTAAAGTAAACATTAGCCAGAATTTATCATATGTTTTAACAAAAGATCAAATAGCAGGTGAGATATTATTTATTTTCATGTAGCATTTAAATAGTAAAGCTAGGTGTTTCCATTGTCGGGATTTGAATGAGGCATGTGACATAGTTTAGATAAAAAAATAAATATATTATAATGCTTTGCATTATAACCAGCACAGTGTAATATTACTAGTGATGACAGCAAAGTAACATAACAAGAAAATTCTACTGTTCAGTTTCACTGCATACCAAAACTCCATGACAATTATGAATATAATTTGACAAGATATTCTGATACCATTACAAAAGTAAAAATGTAAAGCATTTGAACATTTTATATGTCAGTAAATCTCTGGAATTACCATTACTAATTTGGATAATCTATGCATTCCAATTTAAAGAATGTATGACTAAGGACATTTGTATTGTGAGGTAGTATGTTTTAATTATTATATTCCTTTGGCTTGAGATCTCCATTCTGTGTATGTGATGGTAAAGAATTTTACCAGTCATTTATTTTGCAGGTAGCTCAGTACTATATTAAATATACTTTGGACCCAGGTGGTATTCAAAACATAGGACCCTACCCCCATATACACTTACTGTATCTTTTTGGACCACACATACATGTGCATATTGTTCTATGTTTCATCTTTCTGATTTGGAAAAACTTCAACTGACTGCTATCATTATAATCCACTGCCTGTACCCATCAGTTCTAGCCACTTGATCACACATGTCTGAGTTGAGGAAAATGGCCACAGTAAAGCATCCCAACTTGCTTTACACAAATGCACACTAGCTCTACAAAGTCAGATTAATAACTGTTTGACTTGATCATGACAGCCAAGCCCATGTATTCTCATCCATATACAAGCATCACAACAAGCAATTATTGTTGCATTATTGGTTATGTATACTTCAGATGTCTGATTCTGTTAAGCATAAATAAGTAAGTAATTAAGGGCATAATAATGTATTTTAATTTGGTTCATACCAACACATAGCAGAATAAGTATACAATTATTTTACATAAATGCATACTAGTCCTACAAAGCAGATTGTTTAAACTTAACAAGGATGAGGTAATTTCATTCACAGATAACCCCAGCAGTTATAGTCATTTTGCTATATGCGTTTCATAAGAAAGTAATAAAATAATACTTCTCAACATCAAGAATCAAGGAAAATAAATAAAATAAAAATAAAAAAATAATGAGAGACAAAGACAGCCAGGGTCAGCTGTTCTCATTGACATACAGGCACCATACCAAGCAATTATTGTCTCATTATTGACAGTGTATAACTTAGATGTCTGATTGTGGTAAACATAAGTAAGTAATTAGGGACATAATAATAATGTATTTCAAGTTTGTTTCACGCAAACACATAGCAGACTAAGTATACAACCTATTTTATACACATAGATGGTAGTCTTACAATGCAGATTGCTTAATTTGTCCAGAGAAGAGTTGCTTTCATTCACAAATAGACCCTAGCAGTTATGGTCACTTTGGCTGTCACATTTTATACGATTGTGATAAAAATATTTTTCAACCTCTTAGCATATGAATCAAGGACAAAGCAAAAAGACATAAATAAACAAATAAATAAATAAAAAAATAATGAGGGTCAAAGACAGAATCAGAGACAGATATTACATATTCTATATACTTAGAAATTTGCAAGAATAACAGTTTTTGCATCTGCATGCATTTTCTGAAGGATATGAAGTCTGATCTAAAATGCCAGTCATTATTTCATGAATGATGTCCTCAATGATTTGACAGAAAACCACATATTTTTTGAGGAACAGGCAAAATATAAGAGAGAAAAATTAAGTGCATTTTGTGAAATCAGAGACAATTAACAGCTATGCAGTTTTAACTTTCTTTCACATAAACACATACTACAGCTTGTAATGTTAGTCCTACAAAGCCAGAAAGGTTAACTGAGCAATCAGAGAGTAAGTTACTGCCATTCACAAATGACACCCACCCAGTAGTTAAAGACACTTTATCATCTATATCTCAAATGACTGTGATGAAAGACAGTTCCTCTTAACTTCTTTGCTAAAAAATCAGGTAAAAAGTGAAAACATAACGAGGAACAAAACCCCAAAATCATGGATAGATTTAAACATTGGTCTTATATATTTGGAATGTTATAAGAATAATAGTTTTTGCACTTAAATGCATTTACTGGAGCATATAAAGTATAAAACCCACAAATTATATCATGCACAGAGCAAAAGTATTGGGCAAAGTCAATGGGCCTTCTGTGAAATCACAGACATGTTCAGCTTTCTTTCACAAAAGCAGTAGCCAGATAATATATATTCAAACTTTTTTTCCCTATACACTCACATTACTCACATAAAGCTGTACTTTAAATGAGCAAACAGCAAGAGGGTAAGTTGCTTTCATCCACTATTAACCCCAATCCCTATTTAATGAGTACAGTCTTCAATGACTTGCCAGACCAAAAATATAAAAATATAAGCCAAATTGGTGACATTCTGTGAAATCAGGGAAAGTCTGAAATGTGTTACTTTGTTTAATACAAGCAGTAGCCAGGGAATGAATATTACAACTTATTTCATACATATGCACACTAATCATATAAAGTCAGACTTTTAAAGGAACAAGCAACAAGAGGATAGGCTGAATTCATCTAGCCCCTTCTCTTTATTTAGTGACTACAATACACAGTGCTTTACCAGACTGAAAAATGTAAAGCAAGGTCATGGACATTCTTAGTAATCACAGACAGTTTCAGGAATACTCTAGCCAGTAACATCACATCTAGCACTGCATTAACTAAATTTAAACAAACACTGAAAACCCACTTAACCACTAAATGGCTCTGCTCTTGCTCTGCCCCAGACTAAAAAACCTTCAAACTCTTTACTTTACTTAACAGTAGTTTTATTTATAATTTTTTGTTCTATGTGGAGCTTTTCTCCCCTGGCCTCTGCTGAAAATGGACATTCCATCCAGTCAGACATTTCCGGTAATCAAATGTAAAAAAAAAAAAAAATATATATATATATATATATATATATATATATATATATATATATATGTGTATATATATATATATATATATATATATAGAGAGAGAGAGAGAGAGAGAGTCTAATCCTTTAAATCCAGCATATTAAAAAAAACAAAACAAATGAACAACATGAAGGTGGATTGCTTTCATCCATAGCTAGACCCTCCCCATTATTTAGTGACTGCAATCCTTAATGATTTGCCAGAAAAAAAAAAAAACAGATGTTATGAGACACTGACCAAAAACATGAAGTTGGGGACAGTCTGCAAAATCAGGGACCATTTCAAGTCTGTTTCACATAGACACTAACTAAAGAGTAAATATTCCAACTTATTCCACACACATGCATTCTTAAAATCAAACTAAACTGAGCAAAAAACAAATTATTTTGTCTGCTACAAGCCCCAGATTTATTGGCTGACTCCAATTATTGGTGACATATCTGATTGTCTGCCAAAATATGACTACAATCTATCTATGCGAGTGTATGTGAGTGTGTGTGTTTGTGTACATAGTTATATCTATATACAGATATAACTATACTGATATACAGCAATATAAACATATTTACCTCATGTTACTGTACATCACTGCTGTACATTCAAACTAGTAGTCAATAACTCTCCACTATATTATTTAATATTTCTCATTGCCATGCCAATGAATTATGGGAAGGAAATGGATAACAAGCTGAGGCACTTTACAAAGGATTGTCACAGGCCATTTATTTATTTATTTTAAGTAAACAAGCACTTCTTTACTTTAAAAAAATAAATAAAATGTTCTGTGGTGAGCAGAATTACTATGCCAGCTGCCTATGCCCAAATGGTAGACATTACAAGCATACTAGGTAAATTGTCACAATGTATAGCATATAATGCTTTTTTCTATTAAAATTAAAAATAAATACATTTCATTAATGATTGTTCTGTTCAGCATATAAGATAATTAAAATGAGTTAATAGGTATGAACATTAAAATATTTTCAAATAAAATTATTTTGTTGAATGGCCATCAACCCTCTTTGAGCTATTGGCTCTGGGCAGCTACTGAATTTCCCCATTATAATCTAGCTTTGAGCAGCCAAGTTTTGCAAAGGTTCTTATTTTGTTGCAAGAGGACTGAAGTGTTTGGTAGCCACTGTATGTAATTCTTCAGAGGATTGCTTAGTTGCGTAAAGTAACATAGCCAACTACATTAACATTGCTAAAAGGCTGTGTTCACCCATTACTTTGAGTGAGGGAGATCACATAACAAATAAGCATCTGGGAGTTTGGTAGAGCCTTGTGGATTATGCCATCTGTGACACCTGTTGACCAGCTGCTTAGTAGATCATATGCAGTTAACTAAACAGTTGTCAGTCAAATACCCACTCAGCCTTCTGAAAGGTACCCATACACACACACATATATATATATATAAATAACTGGAAATAATGCAGCAGTTTTATTTACATATGGCAACTTAAAGATTGGTGCTTTTTTGAAAACTGTGGTCTTTAGCAAAATAAAATTAGCGGCATCTTTAGCAAATCTTTCTTTGGGTGACTTAGGTAAACAGGGACCAGGCTTCTCTTTGTCAATTTGTCTTGTAGAAACATGCCTCTCCTCAGATGTGTTGCTCTGGCATATAGCCTTTCTTCTCCAACAATTATTACTCTGATTTTTGGGCTGCCTTAGGCCCTCTTTTATTTAACATTTTACCGTTGTTGCTAACACTTGGCTAGTGCATATGTCAAATGCAGGTATTTCTCTCAAAGATACACTTTCCACATTTTTGTGGTCCTTTTAACTCCCTCTTGTAGACATAAAGAAGCAGTACCTTCAACTGATCCCCTCCAAAAAGGGAAATTTTGTTTTTGTAAATATGCAAATAGTTGTGTATTGTTCATTGCAAAATGTTAACAATGCTGTACAATGTTATGAATCTTTATTGTACTGTATAACATGGAAGAGCAAATGGATTTGCTTATTGCATACCAATTGCTTTCTATACTTGAAATTTTCTGCATTTTAATTATTTTTATTTGTGCAACTGAATAACTTCCATTTATGCTGTGTGAATGTATTGTATGCATATGCACCCAGATTGTGACTGAAAATGATTCTTGGACTACTCCACCCACCTTGACAACAAAATTACAATAAAAAATAAATCATATGGGTGTTTACTAGCACATCTTTACAAATACTATCACACAGTGACCATACAATTATTTGCAAACATCATATCTACAGTTTTACATTTGCTTTACCTTTCTTTGTAGAATTTTCCACCTTTTGGGAGATTGGAATAATGGTTAAGGTGTTTACCTTACAAACACAAAGTGTAGGGTTTGATACTCACAAGGGATAACTGGCTAGGCTTAAAATAGTCTGCAAGTGCAATTAGCCTAGTATGAACCTATGAGCTTGCTTTTAGACTTCAGCTGTGGTGCTTGCGTAAAGTACGGGTTATGTAGTGTGTGTACTTAGATAGGTAGAGGTTCTAGTTTCCCTGCAGTCAACTGTGTGTGCGTTTGTGTGTGTGAGCTGTTGCTTGACATTACAGAGAGTATTTAAGAGGGAGGTTAACATAATGGTTAAGGTGTTTACCTTATAAACACAAGATGCAAAGTTTGATTTTCACATGGGGTAATTGGCTAGGCTTAAAATGGCCTACAAGGGCAGTTAGCCTTATACTAATCTAACAGGTGGGAAGTTGGTAAAATGGATAAGGTGTTTACCTTACAGACACAAGACACAGAGTTTGATTCATGCATGGGGTAACTGGCTAGGCTTAAAATGGCCCAAAAAGGTGATTAGCCTAGTGCTAATCTATGAACCTTTTATTCAGGAGGACCACTGCTCTATGTTACATGTTATCCCTCCAGATTGAAATCATCAGTTTCATGCACCTGGGATGATCTGTGTGCACTCCAAAGACATAGTCCATCTATATTGTGATGGTTTGATCCATGTCTATGATGAAGGTTATACAATCTAAAAAGGAAAAAAATGAAAGGAGGAGGTTTTCTATTCATACAAACAGCAATAACACCCCTAGAGTTGTCAGGCAGGATGGCTTACTTGATGTACTCCATGTCCAGTTGACCATAGGCAAAATCCCCCACCATATCATCACTAGCTACAGGTCCCTAACCATGAACCATGAAATCCACTCTGCATACCTGAAGTTACTGGAATCCCTTGCTATTCAGCCCAACACACTACTAATGGGTGACTTTAACTACCCTTTCATGAACTGGGAGACATATGCAACCACTATTATGCAGGCTCAGAGATTCTTGGACTTTGTCAAAGCAAATGCTCTGGAACAGCTGGTCTGCACTCCCACTAGGTGCTTAAGTATCTTTGACATAGTACTTACAAACATGGGGGAGTGTTGCACCCCCCCCCCGCGTAATGTCCTCATTGGTAAGATTGGATCATAAATTGATATTCTTTTAAATAAATGTAATGGTAATACCCCCATTAAATCATAAAACCCTAAACAATTTTTCCAAGGCAGATTACCTGCTATTAAGTGACAGCATAGGTAATTTTGAAGCTTTCCTTAACCCTGAAAATGTGGAGGCCTATGCAGAAATATACATGAATGCCCTGCACAACCATTTAAATGAGTACAAAGAAACAGCAGTACCTGACCAAACTAAACTCAAGTCTAGCCAGAAAAACAACCAACCCTGGTAGAACCCTGGCATAAACAAACTGTACAACAAAAAGAAGAAATTCCTGTCTAGAAATAAGTGAGAGGGTACACAACAGAGACAAAAATCCCTTGTTAGTCTCAACATGCAAATCAGGGAACTAGTCTTTTCTTCAAAAGCTAAATAAGAGACTAAAATAGCCTCCTAAGCCAAGGATAATCACAAAGCATTTTTAGTTATGTCTGAAATCTTGATGGAAACACTCAACAATGTGCTGAGTTGACTGTAGATGGCATAACCTATACTCAGCCAGAAGAAATAGCAAACCTGCTGGCCGATAAATTCAGCTCAAATTTCATGCCCTCATCACCTTCAGTTACTCCCAAAAAATACCCACTACCATTTCTTTCCCTGTTATCACAAAAGAACAAATCATCACAGAATTCTCTAAAGCTAGAAACATGGCATCACTGGGCACTGACAGAATCCTAGGGTGCCTATTAAATAGCTTGAAACATGACCTAGCAGACTCACTTGGATCTCTATTTAATCACTGTCTCCAGCAGAGTGGAGGACAGCAACAGCCATTCCTCTGCACAAGGGGGGAGCCATCAATTGACCCAGGAAAATACATGAGCATTAGTCTGACTACCCTTCTATGCAAGGCTATGGAAAGGATAATCATGGAACTGGTTAACAATGACATAGGAAATCTCCAGACTCTAGACCCAAACTTCAACTTTATCAAAGGTAGGTCCTGCCTGCTCAGTCTGGTGGACTTATTTGAGCCAAGACATTTGACACAATACCCCACTTGAGTATTACAGATAAAGGGCATAAATCTTTACATCACCAGATGCATTGCCAAATGGCTCATGGATATGACACATTTTGTTGGAGTGGGAGAATCCAGATCCAGCAAGAGGCCAGTCACCAGTGCAGTACCACAGGCCTCAGTGCTGGGACCACTGCTTTTTGAAATATGCTTCTCAGATCAGATGTCAAGGCAAATATAGATGGACTTTGGCTGATACAATTTGCTGATAACTGCAAGTTGGGGGCAATCATTGACTCCGCAAATGATGTTGATATCCTACAGAAAGTTCTGACTCAGGCTATTGATTGGTGTTAGAACCATAACATCAAACTAAATGTGAAGAAGTGCCTAATAATACCCTTTGGGAAATGAAATACCCATGCAAATGGCAATATTGATAGCATCCCACCTAAGAAAGAACCTAGTGATGACAGATCTGGGTGCTGAGATAGATAGTAATCTGAACTTTGCCCATGTGTCCACAGTGTGAGGAAATCCTTCTATGTGGCTCAGCTTATAAGTACGAGCATGGCATCTAGATCTAAGGATGTCATAGTACCACTGTACTTAGTCCTCATCAGACCAATAATCAAGTACAATGCCCCCTTTGGTATGTACCTCACCAGGCACCTGCAACAGATGGAGCATCCTCAGAGGTTTCTCACCCAAAAAAATACAGGGTATAACCAACATGTCATAAGAGGACCAATTAAAAGCCCTATCAGTGTATTCAGTTTCCTACTGATTACTGAGGAGTGATTAGTGTCTGACTTACAAGGCAGTTTCTGACCCAGCCCTGATGGAAATGTTGCACATTCGCAAAATTAACTGCACAAGAGTTACCCACTCAAAGGGTCTAAATCTGATCTATGACATGAATAGATCATGCTGAAGAGACAGAAATGTGTCCCAGAGATTACCCCTACTCTAGAATAGGCTTCCTATTCATGTGAAGTAGAGCCCTTCTCTGACCATCTTGAATTGCAATCTGGACCAATGGATGAGAAATCACAAATTCACTCTTGGGGTGGTGCCCATGTCCCTTATGGACAGAGGCAGTTTGTAAAAATAGTCATAACTCTGCTTGCTGACCCTTGTTATCTTTTCCATGGGATTAGAAAATTGGGTAAAATCTGGGTAAAACAGGCAAGGTTTGTAAAGGCTGTTGATCTGTTAGCCTAGTAATCTCATATGAACCTATGAACCTATGAGATAGGGACCATTTTTATAATTTCACACTTTCTTCTACTGTTGATGGATCCAAGGAAGGGAGCATGATCCATTATTAAAATAAAGTCTCTACACAACAACTAAAACAAAAGTGCTCCCATGCCCACTTAATGGGCAATCTTTTCTGTGGGATTATGGAGTTCTTAATTTTGGATTTGAATATCTTCTGCTAAGAAAACAAGCAGAGTGTTAAAATGTTTGCAATAAAACAACACCCAGACTCACATAAGATGTATCTGTATATACTAGAAATTGTTTAGCAAAGTCAGAGCATGCAAGTACTGGTTAAGTGCACATTTCTTTTTAAGTATTTGAATGGAATCATTGCTCCAAACACCATTTAATTTTACTTAGGTTCATAGCTTCATAGGTATATACTTGGCTAATGACCATCAGGGCCTTTATAAGTCTAGCCATGCAATCCAACCAAATTGTGTCCTTATGTACCATGGAAATTTATTAGAAGGAGGTATGTTAGAATGTTTCTAGATGTTATGTTGGGGGATATGTTAATTTGGGCATTACAGTCTGCCTCTGTCTATTGGAGAAATGGGGGCCAGACCTACGGTGAATTTCTGATTTCCCATCCAACAGTCAAGGTTACACTTAAATAGGGTTAGGGATGGACTGTACTTCATATGAATGAAGAGCCTGTTCGAGATAATGGGGATCCTCTGAGATGCATATCTGCCTCACCAATGTCTTATTTTTATCACAAGCAATATTTAAATTGTTGGATCTAGTGGTGCTGCTAGTTTTACGGCTGTGCAAAAGGACTATCAGAGCTGCATATGAGGATGCCTTGAATTCCAGGTATAGAACACCTCTCTATAACCTGTAGGAGACTGAGTACAGAGAAAGGCTTTAAGGCAATCCATATAGGACAATGTGTTTATATCCTGGATTCTCCTTGTAAGTAATCATTGTGGGCATTTCAACTGTTGCATATATCTGGTCAGGTACATGCTGAAGGGGATATTATACTCAATAATGGGTCTGACAAGGGTCAAATAAAGGTCTTACGGTTGTCTTTAACCTGTGAGGCTATCCTGACTTTGTAATTGGCCTTGTTGGATTTAATTAGTCCTCTTAATTTCCTGTTTAGTTTAATTATGGAGCTCCTATCTTTATGGGAGTTGCTATTCCTTATTTTAGTTATGACGTTTTACCTTTTATTATATACGCTATTAAGATTAAGTTTCCACCTGTGTGGTTTTTTTGGACTTACCTCTAGCAGGTACAGTGGCCTCTATATAGCCATTTACATGCACTGGGTCTCTGTGAAAAATTCTGCATTCTGTGAGTACATGGTTGGGAGGGGCATTGAATTTTGACAGACTATACTTAATAGGATGTAGTTTGTTTTGGAATATTTCCTGTTACAGGGTTTCCTAGGGTTACCAAGTTAATTTTTATTTTGAGGGAGACAATTTTGTGTTCAAACCTCACTAGTGAAGACTTGACACAGGGAGCAGCTGCAGTGCTCTCCCATATTGGTGGGTACTGTCAAAGGAAAAATATACTTTAAAAAATATCAAAACATGGTAGGTTCAGGTTAAGGCACTTTAATCTTGCAGCAAGGAGACAAAAATGTGCTAATACAGAGTTTGTCTAACCAGAAACAGGAAATGCATTCATTTTTATAGGCTATCAAATTAATCCTGTCCTACCATGCTGATGTAATGAATTACCACCTTTTGGTCATCATCTGCTGACCATCTTTCCCATGATTTTCTGCTGATTTAAACAATTTTTATGTGAAACATCCTGAAGAAAACAACATGGCCTTGGCTACTTTCAGTTAGATACTTGTTATGTTACATTCAAGATACTATAGCTAAATCGAACACAATGCTAACAGTTCATTTCTCTAAAAAGCCTTTGTCTAACTTATCTCTAACTATTGCAGCTGCAGAGGTTCCCATCCTCTGAACAAAGCTGTCTGTCTGAAATCATTACATTTATTCAATGGTATATTGTCTATTCATATGCTTCTGACCTAGCAGATTAACACCTGTTTTTCAAGTACATTTTCACAAGGCATAAACAAGAATATTGCTGTGCTAGCAGTTACTAGGTCAGAGGGCAACTTGCAAGTTTCAGTAAGCATGCTGCAGTTTCAATAAGGATTATTTTCGGCCTCATATGAAACTCAATTTATAAAAATCACAGTGCATAAGGAATAGAATGAAAAGCATATTAAAAACACTTGATTATTAATTTGTTATTAAGCAAACACATATTAATACATATTTTTCCAACATCTCCCTCCTGTTAATACTTTTTATTCTATTTTCAAAAAAAAGGATAAACAGTTTGCTTCTTTTCCTAACCTCTTCCATTTAGGATTTGCAGTTAAGAAAGTCATTTAGTTTAAACTTTTTATGAAAGCATCTCACATTCTAGCAGCTCTTCAAATTCAGTACTTTGATACATAGTTTCAGATACGGATGTATCTATGAATTCCTTAATTAATTTCTTCATGCAGGGGATTCCGCAACAAATACAAGCTCCTATTAGGAGTAAACCTACCCCAATAGCAATCAGTATGTTCATAAAGATGGAACCCCACCCCCAAAGGCATTCTGAAAAAACTCTGTCAGAGGGTTTGGGCCTGGTTTGGCCATGGCCGACACTTGCTGAATCACCTCGAGATGGTTGTTTATCTCATGCTGATGGTCAGGAATAAACGCACAGCATTCTTCTTTGATTAAAGCGCAAGTCCCACCTCTCACCACTAGGGTGAAGTCAAGAGCCATTCGGTTTTGAAGCACTACAGTTCTCATGGCATTCAGTTCATCAGTTATCAGTTCAAGGGCAGAAAAAGTTGCATTACTCATTATTTTGAGAAGGTTAGACAGTTTTCGCAGTTCCCATATTGATTTAACTCCACCATACATGGGTGATATACCCGCACAGGATATAACAGCATCACTCAAGTCCATGTGCACAAGTTTGGTTCCCACATTACGATGGTCTTTCCACCCCACTTTGATTCGTCCCACTGGATTCTCCGGTTTCTTAACAGTCTTTTTGTTATGTCTTGAGTATTTTGAATACTCCCTTGAGGCAAGGCTGCAGTGTGTCGGATGGCCGGAACCAGGTATCCCAAAAAACAACTGCCAGACCAATTCCCAGGTAACCATTTATATGCCTTTTTCCCACATACAAAATAACAGTCCTCTACTTTTGTCATTACTTTGTTACAAAATGACTGCCCTGCATGAAACATTTTCTTATCTATCACTGATAGCTGTTTGAAAAGTACAGGATTTTGCTGTACCTGATCAAGAGTTTTATGCATAGATTTCAAAAATGAGTCATAATCTGTACTACAAGATCCACTCAAATCATTTGGTTTTCTATAACATTTGTACTGTACAGTAACATTACATTTACTCCACCCAACTTGGATGGAGTCATTTTTATAAAAACATACAATTCCTTTTTGTGTCACAGGCAAATACAGTGCTACCTTATCTTGTGCTTTAATAGCAACTGTGTCAAAAAACAGATTTTCCGAGGTCTCATTGACCCGTAGGGGGATAGCAGTCATTAACAAACCCCCGTATGCTGTTGGTATGACCGTACAGATCCAGCAGTTTGAAACACTGAAAGTCTCTGCATATACACGTGTAATTGCCTGATAAGTGTTAAAGTTCAGATGCCAGTCTATGTTTGGTTCATTACGTCTAATCATTTCAACCTTTGTGGCAGGAAAAAGGTATGGCCACAGCAAAAAGAACAGTGTGATCAATATTGCAACAAAAACAATCGTACAAGTTTTCTGAATTTGTTCAGTGTCTCTACTCACTCTGTATCTGGCCATTTTGTTCTTGTTGTGCAACAGTAACAAGGTTTTTGTCCAGTTCAAAGTTTTTAACCAGTTTACAGTGTGTCAAATGGATCCAAGAATCTCGTTCCGCAATTTTGACTGTGGTGGGTGTCGACAGCAGTACCTAGTATGGACATTCCCACTTCGGAGAGCTCCAGTTCTTCCGTTTCATAATCTTCACCCAGACCCAAGTGCCTGAGGCTACTGGTGCTTCTGATTTCAGTTGCTCTTTATCTGAAACAGAATTTAACTGCAAAAGTTTGTTATTCAAAAATATCCTCATATATCTTGCAAGTGAACTGTCAGCCTACTGCTCTGTAGACATGAGAGGTTTCCACTGAGGTGTGTAATATGCCCTCCCAAACAAAGTTTCAAAAGGAGTTAATCCCATTACATTTGGAACAGTTCTCATACTCAACAGTGCCAAAGACAAACAGTGCACCCAATTTTTCTGTGTTTCTTCTATCAATTTCCTGAGTCTATTCTTCAGTACCCCATTGTGCCTCTCTACTAGTCCTGCAGATTGGGGGTGATATGCACAGTGATTCTTTAATGATATTCTGAAGTAATGACTAAGTTGCTGAATTGTTTGGTTCACGAAATGTGTCTCGTTATCACTATAAATCTTTTCCGGTATCCCAAATCTGGGTATAATTTCTTTAACAAAGACCTTTGCAACCGTAGCTGCATCTGGGTTTTTAGTTGGAAATGCTTGTACCCATTTGGAAAACATGTCTGTAATAACTAAACAGTATTTCTTATTCTCACATTTATTCAATTCTATGAAGTCCATACAAATGGTATGGAACAGATATGGTGGTGTTGGAAAATTCCCTCGCTTAGGCTTCAATGCCCCTTGTGCATGATGCTTGTTACAAACATGGCATACTGCACAAAATTTTTTTGTATAGTTTGTAAACCCATAGGTTGTAAACACTTGATTCACTAACTGTACCATCCCCTCTGTTGAGACATGGCTCTGCCCATGGCTCAACAATGCTGCATATCTAAATAAATTAGATGGCAAAATTGGTTTCTTTTCCTTGGAGATGTACAGTCCCTTCTCAAGGATTGCTCCTCGTTTTATCCGCTTTTGTTTCTCAAGATTTGTAGTAAGTATCTGCATTGTTTATAACATTTCTAAATCTAAAGTCTCTGAGGGTTGTAATTCTTCGCTCAAAAGAAAAGTTTCTGTGGCTGAAGCTGCCTGTTTTGCAGCTGTATCAGCCCGTGCATTACCTTTTGAAATTCTGTCCTGTTGTTTTGTATGAGCTACGCATTTGCAAATAGCTACTTTCTTAGGTAACTGAATTGAGTCTAACAAGTCTAAAATAAGTTGCGCATGATTAATCGGTTTACCAGTAGATGTTATCATTCCTCTATTTTTCCACTGTTGCGCAAAAACATGTACAGTAGAAAAAGAATACTGACTGTCAGTATAAATGTTCACTTTCTTACCTTTTGCTAAGGTACATGCCCTTGTTAGGGCAATCAATTCTGCTGCTTGTGCAGATAAGTTGTGTGGCAAAGATTTTGCCTCCAAAGTTTCAGTATCAGAAACGACTGCATACCCCACTAGGTTCTGTCCTGTAGGACCCCTCCTGCACGAGCTATCCACATAGCATGTCACCTCGGCATCATCCAAGGGAACATCCGTAAGGTCTTGTCTAGATAGTGTCTTTTGCTCAATCTCCTGCAGGCAGCAGTGCAGTTTGCCATCTACAGGGGTTGGAAGCAAAGTTGACGGATTCAAAGTTGTACATCGTTCAATTGTCATATGAGGTTGGCCCAACAGAATGGTCATACAGGAAAGATGTCTAGCTGGAGAAAGATATGCTACTTTTTCTTGCAGTAAAATGATTGCGACTGCATGAGGCACTCTCAATGTGAGAGGGTGGAACAATACTACTGAAGCTGAAGCCTGCACTGCCATTGCAGCTGCAACTACTGCTTGTACACAGTGGGGCAAAGGCCGTGCCACTGGATCTAACTGTGATGAATAATAAGCTATGGGGCGTTGTTTGTCCCCATGTTGCTGTGTCAACACTGATGTCATATAACCTTGCTTACAATCTACAGTTTGAATAAACTGCTTGTTATAGTTTGGTAATCCTAAAACTAAGGATGATGCTATCAATTGTTTTAGCTTACAGAAAGCTGCTTCTGCTTCAGGTGTTCATTGTAATAAATCCTGTGCAGCCATCGTTTTTTTAAATATTAAATCGGCCAGTGGAGCAGACTCCAAAGCATAGTTTGGTATCCAACTCTGACAAAAATTAGTAGTTCCCAGGAAGGACATCATTTCCTTCTTGGTAGTTGGTCTAGGTACTTGTAAAATTGCTGTTTTTCTGTCTTCATCTAATATTCTACCTTCTTTGGATATTACATATCCTAAGTATTTAACTTGTTTTCTCCAAAGCTGTAACTTGTCTTTGTTTACTTTGTGACATTGAGTAGCTAAAAATTGTAACAAAGCTATCGTGTCTTCTTTGCATTCCTGCTGGGTGGGGGCTGCCAGCAGAATGTCATCTACATAAAGTAGAATCTGACTACCTTTCGGTGGGATAAATCCCGCCAGGTTGCTTGCCATGTTTTGTGCAAATATCGTTGGACTTTCACAATATCCCTGTGGTAATCTGGTATATGTATACTGCTTTCCCTGAAATGTGAAGGCGAACCAATATTGGCAGTCAGGGTGTATCGGTATCGAGAAAAATGCATTACTTATGTTTACCACTGAAAAATATTTCTGTTCTGGCTTTAAATCATTCAGTAAGGTATGTGGATCTGGCACCATTGGTGCTCTAGGTATAACTGCATTGTTCACTGCTTGTAAGTCTTGGACCATACGCCATTCCCCGTTTGCTTTCTTGACAGGAAATAAGGGTGTGTTGCATGGTGAATCAGGGGATTCTATTAAGACTCCTTCCTTGAGTAAGGCTGCTATGATAGGTTTGATTCCTACCTCTGCATCCTTTCTCAAGGGATACTGTCTTTTCCGGGGTCTAAAAGCTGACTTTGGCGTTATGGTAACTGGTCCTGCTGTTCATATTAATCCTACATCTGATTTCCCCTGCTGACCAGAGAATGTCTGGTATGTCCCGCAAGGCTCTTTCCTCTTCTTCTAATAATAGTAATACTCAGCTATCCTCACTAGCCTGTGAGTGTACAGCTGGGTGTGTCTGTGTGATCCAATTCAATTTCTGTTTCTGTACTCCTTGTTCTGAGAGTTCTAGTTCTGTCTGTTTTTCCCACCTTGTGACTTTTTCACCTAAGTCTGCCCATTTTAGAGTTTTATTCTTAGTCAAACTAACATGGGGCAGTCGATTAGATTTGTAGAGTGTCAAAAATTCCTGGTGCAATGAACAGCTTGCTACACTGTTCCCTTCTGTATCCCAGTACAAATTTTGCAATACCAGCCTATTTGCATGGTTCTGAAACAATTCTAGTTCATAATCTTTATCAGGACCTGGTCTATTACAGTAATACAGAGTACAATGCAACAAATGCTGTTTGTCAATGTTGAGGGATGGGAACTTGCTGATAGCTACATTCATTAGTTCTTCAGTTACTGCCCCTGGGCCAGTTGTAACCAAGTCCTGGCTGTACCAATAATGCATTTCACCCTCCGGTCGCACTACAAAAGTGTCCATTTGTCGCTGTGCTTCCATACCCTGCATGGTTGGAACTACTGCTATGCCAAATATCTGCATTAAATCTCTACCCAAAAGGTTCACTGGGCATTTCGCAGAAACTACAATTTTACTTTTCTGAGTCATCCCTGAAACAGGGTCTATTATTGTAATGTCACAGGAGAGTGGCTCCCGATATAGCTGTCCATTAGCTGCTTTCACTAGTATATAGTCTGGTGATTCTGTATCTTCTGGTAGTTTGGAAGGGTGTATCAGGGTCCATGAAGCCCCTGAGTCACACAAAAATTTAACTTCCCTCCCCTCCACCAGAAGCATCACTTCCGGTTTTGTATCTGCTAAGTAAAGGTCTAAGCTCAAAAGAGCTAGGTCCAAAATTTCATTTTCTTCTATGTCTGTGTATTCATATACATCCTCTACCCCTTGTGTCACATCCTCGTCACCTGCTATCACATTTACACTTGCCTTTTCCTTCTCACTTTCACTCAATGATTCCTGACTATCATATAGTCATTCCTCATCCTCCTTATTTTCTGTAGTCGCCTTTTTATTTAGCCTGCAATCCCTTGCTAAATGTCCTTTTTTCCCGCACTTAAAACACTCACCCTTTTTCTTTCTTTCTTTGAAATCTTCTGATCGTTTGTCAGATTGTTTATTTCCCTGGGCATTTTTCTTACCCTTTTTCCCAGTTTGTACTACAAATACTTCTGACCCATCTTCTGCTGAAAATACTTGGGTTTTCTTTTTCTTTTTACTATTAAAATGTCTTTCTGCATGTCTAGCATATTCAAGTAAGGCTTGTAACCTACTTGTTTGATGATCTATCATATGCTTCGTAATGAAGCTACTAATAGGTGTAATACACCCTTTCAAAAAAGCGTTTTTCAATTGTTGTTCATACAGGGAATCATTCGCTTGATTTTCAGGAACTGTCATGCCACTATGATTGTTAAAGCATTCTAATAATCTGGCATAGTACCCATCTACTGTTTCTTTTTCCTGCTGTATACATTGATTAATACAAGTCCAATCAGCCCTAGGCTTCCACTTTTCAGAGATCCGGTCTGTCAGACCTTTCACTCTGCCATCTAGTTCTGCGTCAGTGTGTGGGAGTGGTCTAAGTTGTGCATCACGAGGATTCCAGCTGCCACAAATCATGTGCCAATCTGGACCTACAATTTGTCTAACTACTTTTTCTACTTCCTCTCCATTTAAATGGTAACTTAATCTCATACCTTGTAAATCTTCTAAAAACTTCCTAAAATTAACTTTTGGGTGGGGAATATCTTCTGTGGCTTTCTGGATATCTTCCGGTGTCCACGGTCTATAAACTAAAAGAGTCGGATCTTGTCCTGCCTGTCCTGCCTGAGGATTCGTTACTTCTATGAGAGGACATATCTCTTCGTCGTTCATAGCTTGTGATACTCTATTTAATTAATTTAATTCAATTTCCCTCCTCAAGTCGCATGTTCGAGACCTGGTCTCGATGGGATCCCTGACAAATGGTTGTGCTTTTGCAGGGACTGCTGGGTATAGCGGAGGTGGATCAGTACGTCCACTTGCTTCATATTCTGGTAACGGAAGTGGAGGGGGTGAAGGAGGGGCCGTCGCTATTACTAAATTATTATCTTCTTTGTCTAAAAACATCATTTTTGAATTCTTAATTCTTTGCTCTCTACGATTTGCTTCCTCAAGCCACCTGTGCGCCTGAGGGACTCCTAATTGTCTCTGCTTTTTCAATTTGCCTTTCATGTCTATTTTTAACTGTTTTACAAGTTTCATAAGTGTGAGTTTATCTAAATTACCCTAGAATTTGTACTTATCGACCCATTTGGTATAATATTTAACATTATCGGAATGCTGTCATTGCATATACTTCGCGTCTTCGGTTAGGGGTGTGTCTGGGAGCTTTTTGTGCACTTATTTCCCATTGGTGTCTTAGCTAAGCTGTAAATTGTTACGTAACCCTTTCTATCATGTGGTACCACAAGTCTACACCTTTTTTACAGTTTATCTAGAATAACTGTCTACCTATTATGTTTCCCTGATCTATGACAAAAAACAGTAATACCTTCTTCTGTCTCTAATTTGCATAAGCAATTTACCTGACCAAAAAAAAATAATTCTGTAACTAGTCCCTGATCTTGAAACAAAAATAAGTCTTTTGAACGACAATTCAGTCAGAGGTCTTTCAAAGCAGAAGAGCCGATTTGGCCTCTTCTCCGTACGGATGCATGCCACCGGGCCCAATTCTGACCTAGGTCCAGAGCGAGAGATACGTATTCCGGTCCGAAGAACCAATCTGTCAAAGGAAAAATATACTTTAAAAATGATCAAAACATGGTAGGTTCAGGTTAAGGCACTTTAATCTTGCAGCAAGGAGACAAAAACGTGCTAATACAGAGTTTGTCTAACCAGAAACAGGAAATGCATTCATTTTTATAGGTTATCAAATTAATCCTGTCGTACCATGCTGACGTAAAGAATTACCACCTTTTGGTCATCATCTAATGACCATCTTTCCCATGATTTTCTGCTGATTTAAACAATTTTTATGTGAAACATCCTGAGGAAAACAACATGGCCTTGGTTACTTTCAGTTAGATACTTGTTATGTTACATTCAAGATACTATAGCTAAATCGAACATAATGCTTGCAGTTAATTTCTCTAAAAAGCCTTTGTCTAACTTATCTCTAACTACTGCAGCTGCAGAGGTTCCCATCTGAACAATGCTATCTGTCTGAAATCATTACATTTATTCAACAGCATATTGTCTATTCATATGCTTCTAACCTAGCAGATTAACACCTGTTTTTCAAGTACATTTCCACAAGGCATAAGCAAGAATATTGCTGTGCTAGCAGTTACTAGGTCAGAGGGCAACTTGCAAGTTTCAGTAAGCATGCTGCAGTTTCAATAAGGATTATTTTCGGCCTCATATGAAACTCAATTTATAAAAATCACAGTGCATAAGGAATAGAATGAAAAGCATATTAAAAACACTTGATTATTAATTTGTTATTAAGCAAACACATATTAATACATATTTTTCCAACAGTACAAAGTCCAGTATGTTTGTACCTCTGGTCATTGTGGACACTATTTGTTCAAGGGTATTTGTGTTCATAAAGTCCAGGAATCATTCTGCCTGCGAGGCAATGTACACTTCTCAGTCTATATTGGGGTAGTTAAAGTCACCCATGAATTGGATATTTGGTTAATGGTGAGTGTGTCCAGCTGATCTGGGTATGGGCTATGGGATTTTAGGGACATACAAGGTGACCTATAGCTTGCTAGCATATGGTATGGGACTTTGTATATGGTGATTTGAATGTGGATAAATTTCAGGGCATCATCCTGTTTAGCCAATGTAGAGTTATGCTTGTTGCTAATATAGATTTATACCCTTCAGCCTTTTGTCCCTGTCTGTGCAGCTTATGGTCTATATGTGTGGAAGGCACTGAAGCCTTGTACTGCTAGAGTACTTTCTGTGGATTTAAACCATATCTCAGTAATGGCATAAAAACTTTCATTCTCCAGAGTGAGGACAGCTTGTAGGCTGTGGAGTTTCTTGTTTAGGTTTCTGGCATTGAGTAGTAACACTTTTAGGTTTCTTCTGGTTTTATTTGCTGTGTCCGTAGGTTTGTCAATTTGGCATTGCCCAAAAAAGGCTCTAAACAGGTGAATAAAGTTTTAGCCAATATTCAGTAGCCTAGGGGAGTCAGGTGCAGACAATTTTTTTCAAAGCAACATGGTTTATTAATTATGTCTTCCCATACTGACAAATATTGAAACCCCCTGGAAAATCACCAGAAACTAAGCCAATTATTGAAGTCAATCATCTTTTCTATGTACTGGGTATTGTACCTTTATTAGGGGGGGGGGCATAATGGCAGATAAATTTTATATAATATTCCACCATCCCTGGAAAAGCTATGATATGTCTCATTAGTCATAGGACTGTCGAATTCTTTATTCCATCAATTTTGTTTGCTGCTGTGGTGTAATGCTTCCTCATTCTAACTGTGTACCCCATACACTTGAGTTCCGTTATCCCCACATTGCTATTGCAGGTATTTACTGTTGACACTGCCTGCCTTAGGCCATTCTGTACAACTACAGTTTGGCGAGATGAGAGTCCTAATCTTCAGAATGTATAATTGCACCATCCAAATAGGGGTTAATATCTTGTTTATCAACATTTGGAAGGTTGCTGGAGCACCTTGTAATTGAAAAGGGATAATGTTGTATTGAAATAGCCCTTCAACTCTAGAGAAGGCTGTTTTGTTCTTTAGGCCCTTCAACTAGGGGAATTTGACAATAACCTTTTGATTATGTCCAGGGTGGTTAGGAACCTTCACTTCCCTGGCCACTCTATTAACTCCTCTACACAAAACATGGGATAGCTATCAAACTTGTAAACAGTGTTTATGTTCCTAAAGTCACTTCAAAACCTAACAGTTCCACTTGGTTTTGGGACCAGGGCTATGCTGCTGTTCAAGGCACTCTGATATTTGAATAACCTCTAGATGTAGCATCTTCTTTATCTCTTCCTAAACTGCTTTCCTTTGTTACTCTGGGATCCTATAGGATTGTAGATTATCTCATTCCCTAGGATTAATTTCAGTATGATGGCAGATTAGATTTGTTTGGCCAGACAGTTCAGAGAAGACCTCTTTGTTCCTCCATAGGCACTGTGGTGCATCCTGCTTTTGCAGTTTTGATACAGTATCAGTTACGTACACCACAAATGCAGAAATTGCTTCTTTCCTGTACTTTAGAACATTAGCACAGTATATTTCTTCTTACTTTCTTTTGACAACTTTCTGACTGAGTAGTCCACTGTGCTTACCTTTTCTATTATTTCTAATAGACCCTGCTATTACTTTTTGTAAAAGGAATTAAAACTATAGCTAGATCTCCAGCCTTAAGGTCTCTAGTTCATGCATTTCTGTTATATATGCTTTGGTCAGCAGGATTTGCCTATTCCATATGCTATTGGACTATTGGCATTGCTACCCTCAGTCTATTCTGTAGGCTAAAGTAGTGTTCAAGTACAGCCTTGAATACAATATGTTCTTCTTCTCATGTTTCCTTGGCTATGTCTAATAGTCATCAAGGGTGTCTGTCAGAGACTAGTTCAAAAGGTTTTTAATTATGTTTCTCCATGTAACCTTCTTAACAGCAAGTACTAGGTTAAATAATAATTGTTCCCAATTTTTCCTGTCCTCTTAAGTGACTTTTAATTTAAGTACCAATTTATTTAACTTTGAAATACTAACACAGCTGATGCATAGTGGGATTCCTTGGCCTGTAAGAATCTGTTTAGGTATGCATGCCCAGGAAAACAGCAACACTAGTTCCTTCACTATAAATTTTGCATTAGCTTTATGAAGTCGTATGGCTTCATGGTATTTAGTGTCATTCTCCAAGATGACTAGAATATACTGGTATGTATTGTATTGTTGGACTTGATCAGTGGTCTGACGGTGTTTAAAGTAATCCTTTCATAGAGAATTTCTGTAATGTGATTGAATGTGACCAGGGAGTTGGCCAGGATTTTGATCTGTTTTTTTTTTTTGGATTCAAACTGGCACTTCTGTAATAGAACATTATATTTTAATATGAATAAAATTTATGCTTTATTTTGAATTCTGGCACACTTAGTAATTACTTCATATTCAAAGTATTGAAAGTCACATGCAGCACACAGGAAGATTAATTCTACAGTTTAGTTCAGACTAACAGCATAAATACATTGATGAAGGCAATAGAAACTGATTTAGAATGTGACAATAAGTTTTCAGAATCTCATTGCCTATTCAGGCTTCTTCTTAAATTCTTAAATACTGATGAAATTGCTAAATTGACAACATGAAATGTTTCAGAATATATTAGAAAAAATGGGTATTATGAAATGAAATAAATGTTATTGTATCTTTTAAATTAATTCAAATGCATTTAAATTCTCAAATATAATTTCACACTAATAAGAACTCCTGGGTCTTTTCTTCTATTTATTTGAACAATGGGGATTATTTTTATGCATCATCAGAGCTAGAATGTGTCCTCTTCACTGAATCTTTTTATAGGCCTTAAATTGTTTTGAATAAAAATGCATGAACTGTACAGTATGATACTATGCTTGCAGAATATTTGCTGATTAATTTGGAAGTATTTTTGGTAAAGCTATTACCAATTCCAGCTCTATGTATTCTCTTTCTCTCTTGCTCTTTCGTGTATATATATATATATATATATATATATATATAGTTATAATATGATCTCAGTGAGTGTGTGTGTGTGTGTGTGTGTGTGTGTGTGTGTGTTTTTTACCTAGCACTTCAATACATTCAAAATATGAAAACATGGTAACAAACAAAGCAAAAGGAAACTTAGCTAAACAAACATTCATCATTTCTAAAAATATATATGTATAATCTCTCTCTCTCTCTCTCTATATATATATATATATATATATATATATATATATATTTATTTATCTATATATATATATATATATATATATATATATATATATATATATATATATATCAGGCACACACACACACTCACACACACACACACACACACACACACACACACACACACACACACACACACACACACACACACACACACACACCTGTATATAATACAGATATAGAGACTGATATATAAATAATTTTAGTGACTGTCAACAACAGGTTTGCTATATATGTTTTTTTCTGTGAGTTTAAGTCATTAAGTATAGTCTGTATGAGTTCTGCATTAGCTTGTTGTAGGGATCCATCTATTGTATTTATAGTTGTTTACTTATATAGTCTTGTGGGCCTTATCTGGTTATTTAGCATCCAGATAACTTTTTTAATAGCTGATAAGTTGATAATTACACATTATCCATATTCAGAGGCCAAGATGCATGTGTCTGAAGTGCTTTTTACTGGAATTTGGGTTTGAAAATCTAGAATGTGTTGCAGCATGCATTTATTATTCACCAGTCTTTTGAGGAGAAAGTCAGAAATAAGTTCATATGAACTTATACTGATGCTAATGGTAACAACAAAAGAGAAAAGGTACTCTGCCCAAAATACAGCAACAAGGAAGGGAAAGGAAAGCTTAGGTAAATACACATTCATCAGTTCAGGATGTTGACTGCAATGAGCACAGGCACACACACATTTGCACCCCCTCCCACACACACACGCACGTGCGCATACACAAATTTATACCAAAATCACATGGTCTAAAAATTGAAAAGTAAAGTGAAAGACAGATGTGATAAAAATAAGAAGGTACTGAATCTGTGACCATATGTGGGAAAGCAGTCCAGGTGAAAGAATAGGAAAAGGGGAAACTGAGTCCACATGCAATAGCTCCAAATGCATTCCCTCACTTTAGCTTAAAATTTGAGATATTCAACTCTCTTGTGTGAGGTATGCAGGCAATGACATCAGTGTTATATACATGAAATAAAGGATAACGGCAGCTGATTCTCCATAAGCAACAGTCGCAGTTTCAATTTAACAAAGCCCATCTCATCAGCTCAGTAGTTTCCCACAATACTTAACAAACCTTACCCTCTTGAAATGAAATTGTAGATGCTAAGTCCCTTGATACCAATGACCAAGGTTATTCTGTTTATATGTGTTCTTCATCTAACATCCAGCATTTTAAATGTGAAATAGGACTGCATATTTACTTTTAATTTAAAAGTGTCTATGCACTGTTGCAATTTCCTATTCTCCAGTCACAGCAATTTTGAATGAAACCAAAGGGCTGCCATAAGATTCCTAGTAATCCCACCTGAAAGAGCCCATCTAACCAGAGGCTCATTCAGAAATAAAGAAAACTAGCCTTTTGGAGTCATGAGTAAATTGTAATTCTAAAGACATTATGGCATGGTTGACAGGCCTCGATGCTTTGTCAGAGATGGCCTCCACCAGTCACCCCTGGGATTCTGGATCTTGGGCGGGGCTCTCGCCTCCTCCATTGTACCTTTTTTAGGCTATGTTCCCAAGACAAATCTTCCAACATAAAAGATCTGTCAAAATGCAAATTGAAGGTCATGCTTTTAAAGCTAGGAACCTTAACCTGAAAATGCACTAACTGGAGACTCTCCTAGCACTGGAAGATGCTGATGTCTGTGTGGTCATGGAAACTTGGTTCAAGGCTGTGGAGAGCACCCCTACATTCCCAGGCTATACCTCATTCCACACATTATGACCTCAAAATAAGGGTGGGAAGACAAAGGGTGGTGGAGTCTCTGTCTTCATTAAGGATAGGCACACCTCCAGACTGGTGTGCCAGCATGACACATGAATTACTCCAGGTGCAACTGACAGTTGCCAAGAAACCCATACAAGTTATAGCCAGTTATAGACCCCCCCTCCATGGCTCAGGACACCTAAGTCTCCTACATGGACCTACTTGACTCCATCAAGGTACCTCCTAACACCCTAATCCTTGGGGACTTTAACTACCCCACCATAGACTGGGTGAACTATTCCTGCACTAATGCACTCATCCAAAAATTCCTTGACTTCATCAATTCTAATGCACTAGATCAGCTTGCCTCATTCCCCACAAGGGGAGATAACATTCTGTTCTTGGTTCACACCAACATGGGTGACCTCTGCACCACTCTCATAGTATGTTCTTCCCTGGTGAGATCGGATTATCGTTCTGTCTCATTCAAAGTTTCTATCCCCCCCAGCCATAACCAGGCTAAAAAAATTCTCAAAAGCTGACTACAACCTCCTAAGGGAGGGTATCAGGAACTTCACACCACTACCCCCCACAGAAGATGTAGTCAACTATGCTGAACAGTACGCCAATGCAGTATACATGCACCTGTACAATTGCATGGACTCAGCCATACCCAGTAGAACTAAAACCTGCTCCTCAGGAAAACATAAACCTGTCTGGTGGACATCAACAGGACATCAACAGGCTTTTCAACAAAAGGAAGAAACTGTTGTCCAAGGGTAAAAAGGAACAAATTCCAGATTGGAAAAACTCCCTCCTCCATCTCAACAAGCAAATTAGATCACTAGTGAAAACCTCCAAAGCCAATTATGAAATGAAAGTAGCCTCCAAAACAAAGGAAAACCAAAAATCCTTCTTCAGTTATGTCAGGAACCACTTATCCCTTGTTGACTTAGCCAACTTGCTAGCAGATAGGTTCAGTGCAAGTTTCACCCCCCTATCCCCTCAAACCCCTATTCAAGATCCCTGATACTTGTCGCACACCTCACATTTCCATAGATAATGTTTTAAAGGCCCCATCCAGGGCAAAGAACACAGCTTCCATGGGACCTGATAGTATCCCAGGCTGTATTCTGCACCATCTCCAGCAAGAACTAGTTTCACAACTGAGCACCCTATTCAACCACAGCCTAAGTACAGGCTTCATTCCAGAAGAGTGGAGAACTGCCATTGTCATCCCCTTGCACAAAGGTGATGCCACTACTGACCCTGGAAACTATTGCCCCACTAGCTTGACAAGTCTGATCTGCAAAGACATGGAGCATATTATTATGGATCTCATAAACAAGGACACAGGCAATCTCTAAGCACTTGACCCCACCCAGTTCAGATTCATCAAGGGCAGATCTTGCCTGCTGAAACTGGTTGACTTCTTTGAGACTGTCACCAAAGCCCTGGATGAGGGAAAGTCAGTACATACCGCTTACCTTGACTTGGCCAAGGCCTTTGACACAATCCCCCACTTGGGCATCATCGAAAAGCTGACACAGCTTGGCATAAATCACTATCTCATCAGGTGGGTGGCCAATTGGCTCACCGATAGGACCCACAAGGTCAAAATAGGAGCCTCCACCTTCAATAGCACAACTGTTACTAGTGGTGTTCACCAGCGATATGTCCTGGGACCCATACTGTTTGGCATCTACTTCTCAGAGATCCAGACAAAGACAAAAGGCCTGTGGCTGACCAAGTCTGTGGATGACTGTAAGTTGAATGCTGTCATTCATGTTAACATACTGCAAGAGGGTCTCACAGCATCAGAGACTGGTGCCAAAGCCATGGCCTTAAGTTAAATGCAAAAAAATGTATTATCATAATATTCTGCAAAAACATAGCCCCAACTAATTACCGCATCAATGGCAACACCCTAAACACACAACCTGTGGTGAAAGACCTGGGTACTCAGGTTGATAACAATTTCACATTCAACCATCATGTAGCGGCAGTGTTCAGAAAAGCCTTGTACTTGGTTCATCTCATAAGTAAAGGGATTCCATCCAGAAAAGAGGAGGTTATTACCTCTCTGTACTCCTCTCTCATTAGGCCAATAATTGAGTATAATGCCGTGTTTGGTATGTACCTCTCCAAACACCTGCACCAACTGGAAAGGTCACAGAAATACCTCACAAGGAGAATCCATGGCCTCCAACACCTGCCCTATGCAGACAGGCTCAAATCATTATCACTCTACTCAGTATCATACAGATTGCTCCGAGGTGATCTGTGTCTCACCTACAAAGCAATATTGGACCCTGCCCTGCAGAAGATGCTCCATATCTATAAATCTAATTCCTCTCACATTACCCACTTGAAAGGCCTAAATCTAATATTCAGCATCAACAAAACCTGCTGGAGAGACAGGTTTGTCTCCCAGAGGCTACCCCATCTCTAGAACAGAGTTCCTGTACATGTCAAACAGAGACCTCGCAGACCCTTTTCAAGCGCAACCTTGATGAGGGGATGGGAAACCACAAATTTGTCCCAGGGGTTCCACTTGTGTCCCTCATTGACATGGGGAGACAAGTGCTCACTGAGGTTTCTTTTTTGGGGGATAAACTCTTGGCTAGGCTTGTAAGGGCCCCAGAGCCATTAGCCTAGTAACCTGTTATGATCCTATGATCCATCCACTGCACTGTGTGATACCACCTATGGCCAGAACACTGCGAGTGGCATAAACATCTTCAGCCCTAGAACAGAGCAAGTTTATAATTATAGTAAGTGCTTCCTTGTATTTGTTATTTATTTATTATTTGCCATATTTTACTAGGAAAGTCTGATTGAGAGGGTGCCCATTTTCAGTGGAGGCCTGGGGAGAAAAGCTCCAAAGACAATTAGCATATTACATTAGCTTATTACAGAGGAGCAATGAATGTTTTCACATACAAGAAATATTATACAATAATGAATAGCACATCATGTTTACATACATTAGATGAAACATACTTGCACATTAATTACAGACATTAGATACTGGAGACTATATACACAAGACAAGTGATCTTTACAAGTATATGATTCAGATCAGTATGATTTTGCTTGATAGTTAAATAATTTTTGTTTATTAAAATGCACTTAGTATACATATCTTATAGGGCAGGGTTGAGAGAGGAGAGGAATTACAGGAATACAAAGTAGGAGATATAAATTTAAGTGTTTATTAGTAAAGTGTGGGGTATGGATAGGGAAGAAGCAAAAGGGAGAAAAAAAAGTTAGGGGACTGTATATTGATAATAGCAGGGTAAGGTATAGGTAAAAGAGGCAAGAAATTAGCAATTATATAAAGTATAATAGCAAGATGGAGGGTAATGCTGTTACAATTACAAATTAAGGAGCTATTTGATTAATCTGGTTTTGAACATGAGCATAATTTTGCTGTGGAAAATTTCAACAAACTACAGCAACCTTGTTTTTTTTCTGAAGGTATGCACCCATATTTGTTAGAAGGTGTCTAACAGACCTCAAATCATAGGCTATGTGTCTATGACTACACAAAGGTTCCAGTGGTGACTCTTGAGGGTGGCTGTGTAATCTCCTTTGGGACATATTATTACAAGAATAACACCCTAGTTCTTAAAAGTGGCCTGGAATGTGCACATTCTGAAAATTTAAACTGAAGATGTTAATATGATTAAAGATCTAAGCCCATATTTAGATGGCCTGTCTCTTGTTCATAACTTCATTAGTTTTAATTACCTTGGTTTCATGAATTATGCTGCAATCAGTCATAAAGCTTCCATAGAAGATGATTATTTAAATCCAGCTTATATGACAAAGTTGCACTTGAAAAGTGATGAAACTCATAGCATGGATATCTTAAAATAAGGGATCAAAAATGCACTCTAGACTTACTGAAAAGAATTCAGAGTGCACTTTTATTTTGAAGTATATTTCTGCGTAACCTCAACAATTACCAGATCTCATATGGTACAGAGAAAGTATATCTTATTTTGACAAATCGTTAGTTAAGCATTTATAATACACTTTGCTTCTGCATCACTGAGGACTAATTTTACACCATCAAAAATACAGAAATGAAATACAGTTAGGGGATTTCTTTAAAATAATGTTTACCCAGTGAAACAGCTCCTTTCCATGTGACCAACAGTTTGAAAACATCCATTCCTACCCCTCTCATTCTAAAGTCAAGACCAGAAAATCAAGCTGGCAGCACTTACAATAGAACATGAAGAAATCTGCAGTGAGTTAGGCCTTCTGGCCTTGTGCTGCTGTTTTATAAAAACTGCTGTTACATTACAAAAGATAAGTGCTTATTTTCAACAGTTTTCTACAATTCTGATTAATTAAAACAATATTTGCTACATATCTGTTTAAACTGTGCAACTGTTTTTAGGCCTAGTGAATTCAATCCTTACCGCTGTTCTGATCTTGTTTCCCAACCACCTAATTGTTGTTGTGTTATTAAAGCTTGGTGGCTTTTCAGTTGCCTAGCCTACTATAAATTTATTATTGGACACTCCCTCCAGTCCCATTACATCAGCTCATTCTACTGAGTACTGTGAGATCAGTTGTAAAGGCCCACCCCTTTAGCTTCTAAACTTTTAATTATTTTATGTCTCCTCACTTTCTACTTAAAAAAAAAATTGTGCTTCTTCCTACTTCATTTTGCTTGTGCTTAGGTGTTCAACTGCATTTAGTTTGCTGCATTTGCTATTGCTTGTCTGTAGCCTTATACTTTATTTAAGTTGTTTTTTACTGTCGTGATTCTGAGCTAATTTATCACATTTGCACTGTTTTAAAGCAATTTACTGATTAGCTGCATTTTATTAGTTTAACTGTATTTCATTGCTATTTAGTGCATTTCATTACTGTTTAACTGCATTTTACTGTATTTCATTACTGTTTAACTGTATTTTGTCTTACCGTGAGTTCTTTTTTGTCTGTAAGTGTTTAATCTGTTCTTTTTTTGTGAGTTTTTACTGTGTTCTTAACCCTTAATTTGAGTAGCATAATCTGATACAGGTTTGCTGCATCCAGAGCTGCAGCTGCACTGTTTTTAACCCTTTGTGAGGTATTACAACAACAAAATTTCCCTTAGTAGCACTTGTGTGATCACCTAGTATTACTACTCTCAGACCTTCCACCCTTTACCCTCTTAGCTCTCTCTGGCCTGTCTCTCTCAGTTTCTGACAAATATGGATGGACAATTTCCTATGCTTTCTCCTGCCAGTGTGGTTGATATGGGCATCCTGAGACGATGTACCAACCCTCTACTACTGCCACCTAGGAACACAATTGGTGACAGATATAATTACATTAAGAACATAGAGTCAATGCTCTCTTTCTTGCAAGCCAGTATATCTGGTACTGAGAAGGTTGTCAACACAAACATCACACCTCAGACACCACCAATACCTACACAACACACCCCCACATATGCGGAGGTCCTCAACAATAACATACCCAAACAAAAGAGACCTCCGAGGCAAATATCCACATGAACTCCACTGCCCACTACACCACACATAGTTCACACATCTGTGTCTCACAACCACTAAGGCCTATACATAAACCCAACATATTAGTCATAGGAGACTCCATTGTGAGACACACGGATGTGTCCCTCATGAGGCTGGATATGGAAAAAGTCATTGTTAGTTGTTTGTCAGGTGACAAAATCCATCAGATCAACCATGCACACACGTCTCTCAAAAACAGGTACTGTTATGACTCTGTCATAGTCCATGCTGGTGTGAATGACTTGAGACATACCTCCATGGACTATATGAAGAGAGACGTGATCAAGCTCGCTAAATATGTGTCCAAGGCAGGTATGTTCCTAGCCTTAAGCAGCATTCTACCATCATCCAGAATGATACCTCAATACAAACAGAAAATTATTGACTTTAACAACTGGCTTAATTTCTGGTGTCATTCCAAGGGGATCCAGTATCTGACAGCCTGGGAAGACATGATTGACAAACCACAATGCTTTGCCAGATATGGCCTGCATCTGTCTCCCTTGGGCTTCAGGCTCCTGGCAATGGCTATTGCCTCCCCCATAGTGCCTTATTTAGGCAATGCCATGAGCTCAAAACTACCAACATAAAAATTTCATCAAAACATAACTGAAAGGTCATGCTGCTAAATGCTAGGAGTCTAAACATGAAACTGCACTCATTGCAAGCATTCTTAACCTTGGAAGATGCTGACATTTTTGCAGTCACAGAAACCTGGTTCAAAGCTGCAGAGAGCACCCCAGCCATACCACATTACTCATCCTATCATACATTCAGACCCCGAACCATGGGCAGCAAAGCAAAATGAGGTGGAGTTGCAATATATATAAAAGACATACACACTTACAGGCTTGTCAAACAGTATGATACACAGGTGACACTCCAGGTGCAATTAACTATTGACAGGACCCCTATTCAAATCATAGCTAACTACACACCCTCAGCTTTGACTCAAGATGCCCACTCCACCTATCTGGACCTTTTTGAATGTATGAAGATTCAACCCTTTACCTTGATCCTGGGTGGCTTTAACTATCCAACCCTAGATATGAAGAACGACTCATGCCAAAACACAAATGGCCAGAGATTCCTTGATTTTGTCAAAGCAAATGCTTTGGACTAACTGGTTGACACCCCCACAAGAGATGTAAATATCTTGACTTGACATTAACCAACATGGGTAACCACTGCAACATCCCTACAGTGTCATCCTCCCTGGTAAGATCTGACCACAAAGCGGTCACTGTCAAAGTCACCATATCCCTCAACCACCCCCCCGCCTAGGGTCAAACAAAAAAACTTCTTCAAAGTTGATTACAACCTCCTGAGGGAAGGTATAAACAACTTTATGGACCCCTCTCCCTCCATAGGAACTGGCACATATGTCCAAACCTACTTCAAAGTACTATATGAGCATTTATATAGCTGCATGGAATCAGGAATACCCGACTGGACAAAATCATCCTTCTCAGGGAAGAGTAAATCTGTCTGGTAGACGTCTGCAATATATAAACTCTATAATAAAAAGAAGAAATTGCTGTCCAGGACCAAGAAGGAGCAGGTGCCTAATTGGAAGCAATCTCTCCTTAGCCTGAACAAGCAAATGAGTGTAGTAGTACAATCCTCCAAAGCAAACTTCGATTCCAAACTGGCCACATCTACTAAAGACAATCACAAAGCTTTCTTCACATATGTCCGCAACCTCAAGGGAAGCACCCAGATCTGCTCAGAATTGGTGGTCAAGGACACCACATACACAAATGCCGTAGATATAGCCAACCTGCTGGCAGACAGGTTCAGTGAAAACTTAACCCCTCTGTCCCCCCATCAGTAAATCAGGACATCCCCAGCACCTGTCCCCTCCCCTTATCTCTAGGGATCAAGTCATCACTGCCGTTTCAAAGGCAAAAAATACAGTCTCCATGGGACTCGATAACATCCCAGGCTGCATCATACATGAACTCAGGCATGAACTTGCATCACCATTAGGCATGCTATTCAACCAAAGCCTGAGTACAGGCTTCATCCCAGCTGAATGGAAGACAGCCACTGTCATCTCTTTGCACAAAGGTGGTGCATCCACTGATCCAGGAAATTATAGACCCATCAGCCTAACTAGCCTGATCTGCAAGGCCATAGAGTGGATTATCATGGACCTCATTAACAAGGACATTGGCATCCTCCAAACACTCGATTCCACACAGTTTGGTTTCATCAAGGGGAGGTCATGCCTGTTAAATTTGGTTGACTTCTTTGAGACAGTCACCAAAGCCATGGATGAGGGGAAGACGTTGCACACCTCCTACTTTGACCTGGCCAAAGCCTTCGATACTATTCCCCACTCGGGTATAATAGATAAACTCTCCCAACTAGTCATCAAACCATATGTTACTAGATGGGTAGCAAACTGGCTCTCTGATAGAGCCCACGTAGCCAAAATAGGGAAAGCCACCTCAAGCTTGACCCATAATGAGTGGTGTACCCCAGGGATTGGTCTTGCTGCCTTTGTTGTTTGGGAAATACTTTTTTGAGGTGCAGGCCAAAACCAGTGGGCTATGGCTGACCAGGTTTGCAGATGGCAGCAAGCTGGGTGCTATCATCAATTCCTCTAGTGATGTGGACATCCTCCAAGAGGGTCTCACCCAAACAAATGACTGGTGCCAGAACGATGGCCTCAAACTGAATGCCAAAAAATGCATCATCATCCCCTTTGGGGAGAGTGATGTCCTCACAAATTATCACATTAATAACAAGGTCTTAAGCATGCAATCAGTTGTGAGGGACTTGGGCACCCAGATTGATAGTAAACTGATTTTTGACCACCATATTGCCTTCCATTGTATGGAAAGCTTTCTAGATGGCCAACCTCATTAGTAAAGCTATCTCATCCAGGGACAAGTGGTCATAACATCCCTGTATTCTTCCCTTATAAGACCCATTATTAAGTACAATGCCCCTTTCGGCATTTACCTCACAAAGCACATGCAGCAGCTGGAGCAACCACATAGGTTCCTCACCAGGAAAATCCAGGGCCTCAAACATCTAGCCTACACATATAGGCTAAAAACCCTGTCACTCTATTCAGTCTCCTGCAGACTCCTCAGAGCTGACGTCTGTCTGGTATACAAAGCAATCTCAGACCCCACCTTGATAGGCCTGCTGCATATCCGCAAGTCAAGCTTGACTAGAGTAAGCCACACACGCAACCTCAACCTGGTCTGTGACATCAATAGGACTTGTTTTTAGGACAGATTTATGTCCCAGAGACTCGCCCTTCTGTGGAATAGACTCCTGCTGCACGTCAATCAGAGTACCTCATTAACCCTTTTTAAGTGCAACCTGGATAACTGGATAGGGAACAGAAAATACACCCCTGGGATTCCACCTTTGTCCCTGCTCGACAAGGGCATTGGGTGATGACTTGTCAGAACATGGGCTAAATTCTTGGTAGGCTTGTAAGGGCTTCAGGGCCAATCACCAATAACTTTCTATGATCCTGTAATACTTTGGCATTTTAAGTCTATTCACTTTTGGAATTTCATGTTGGTTCAAAAGTAAATGGCCCAGATTCATTAAGGGCTACTTTCCACGCTGTCATGTGCACATTGTGGCATGGAGGTGCCTCCATAACTATATGAGGTAAAAGGAGGAGATATTGTGTGTACTGTGAATTTTAATAAAAGAGACTGTGCTTGAAGCTGCATAATTTTTTTCTTTTCACTGGCTGGGATTGGTGTTGTCATACGTATTGTATCCATTTGTTATCCCTAATGTATGTTCATTTCTTCACTTAGTGGACATTTCTGTTGCACTTATATAGACACACACACACACACACACACACACACACACACACACACACACATAGTTCCTTTATTGCATGTTATGTAATTACTTCAGAAGTATGTATACTTAAAATGTGATCTGTGTTTATTTTTTTTCTTACTATTTTTTTACTTAAAATTTTTTTTTTGGGAGCTTTTCTCCTCGGATCTCTGCTGAAAAAGGGCTTCTAAGAATATATATATGAAATATGCAAAAATATGAATACAAATCAAAGACATTCTTTGAAATCATGGATAGTTTTGGGGTATGTCCATACTTGTGACAATGGTGGAGAAGGATGAAGTCCTGACTATAGCCTAGTTGAGCTGAGTTTAAACTGCAACACAGGTACTTGACTGTAGTCTTTCCTAGCAGGAATGGGTCCTGTGTTGAAGGCATATTTGCAAATATTGATTTCCCTGGTGGAGAGTGGGGAAACAACCATGTGGTGTTGCCTTGGTGAGTGGTCAGTCCTACTGACATCAGCCCCCTACAGAAGTGAGTGAAGGTACAGTGCTGACAACCATTGCATGCTCCACTCACATACTGTTACTAGGCCTGTGCAGAGGGTGGGATGGTGGAAGAAAGGAAAAACTTTCAAACTACCCCTAATGGGAGCTTAAATGACCTCTTGACCAACTATCATCCTTGTTGAATGCTCAAACCAGAAGCTGCCGCCGAAGCAACACGTGAAACTTGGTATAATAAAAAAATATAACTGTAAGTGACAGAATTAAGTGCTTTTGTCCCACTGATTTTAGGACTTCAGAACAAAAACAAGACAATTCCACTCTCTTTTAAAACAGCGCACCTACATCATGTGCACAAATGCATCCAATCAGTGTTACAATCCAATTAGGAGTACTTCTTAAGCTATAAAAACAATCCATTATTACAGGATCCATAACAGCTCATAACCAATGTAAGCAGTACACACTGATCACATCAAAACAGATAAATCATCACATAAGTGTATGGAAACTACACAAAAAGTGTCACAGCAATCCGATAACATATGATTTAAGTTTTAATCTGCTGGTTATAGACACAGACTCATTAAGTCCTGGCTGATTACATGAATTCAATTTTATCTGCCAGGACAACTCCTTGTATTCTAATAAATCTTTCCACGGACATCCACATGGATTTTTTTTTCAATTTTATCCAACACCTAAAAAGAAAATAATGTATAGGCTTATTTTGAATACACTTATATAAGACATTATTCCAATTCTTGTGCTTAATATTGTATATATGTTCATATATATGTTCTTTTAAACCTTCTCTTGGCCTTCCAAACATAAAACAGGGGCATTGCTGGCACTTGGCTAAATATACTAAACCAAATGAATTACAGGTACAATGGAAAGTAGTTTGTATAAAGATTTTATTAACTACTGCAGAATCCTCCACAAAAATATATCAACTTTGTGGAAATGTCCATACTACTCATTCCAAAGATCTCAACCTTATCAGCACATTAAACAGAACCTGCTGGAGGGATAGTTTCCTAACCCACTTCCAATACTCTGGAATAAACTCCCCATTCACATCAAGCAGAGCACCTCACTGGCCCTCTTCAAGAGAAATCTTGATGAGTGGATGGGAAATTCACCCTGGGGATCCCTTCCATCGCATTGCTAGATAGGGGCACAGGGAACTAACATCTGGTAAGCCAGATGACTGGGAACACTAGTGGGCTAGGCTTGCACTGGCTCCAGGGCCGTTAGCCTACTACTTACCTATGAACCTATCAACCTATTTAAAAGTACCTCACCTTTTACTGGAAGAAAAAAAATTAGGGTGTTCACTAAACTCTAAAAAATTCTTAAGAATCTTTCCCTCATACAAACAATGTGTGGTTTATGTCCTATCTTGTTCATGATGTTCTCATGACAAGAAAATAAAATGGTCCAGTTTTTTCCAATATATTCCTAATATCACAAAAATCAACACTAAAAGGCATGACCATGGAATCAATATAAGACTTGTTATTCATAGCAGTATCATTGGCTGGGCTGATCTCGTAATCTGTCACCAATGGACAATAAATTCCTTTGTCCCTCTTGAATACCACCTCCCTTTGTACCTCAAATATCAAGTCACTAGGATATCCCCTCATTAAAAACATATTGAACAGTTTATCACATTCTGATAAAAATAAATCAGCTTCAATCAGTAGGAGGGATAAAGCAAGAAAACGCCAGTCCATACTGGACTGAATTCTTATATCAGATCCTTCCCTCACATCCCAAGCTGGCTGCCTGCCCAATAGTCTTAGCAACCATCTACCCACCATCCTACTTAGAGCTAAAACTCATCAATTTAGTCAGACAACCATCAAAGCTTTCAGAAACAAAAATATGTTTAAAGGAAATAACTTCATAACTGATTTAAAATGTTGCAATTGAAAACCACTAACTCAATTACCACTTGAAGAAGCATACACTACTTTAACTCAACATTCTTACAAATACTAAACTGTCACACTCCCACCAGAACTAAAAGATTAAAAGCAAAATTTGCACCTAGGCTAACTAATGTAACAAAAACAGTTCTCAAAGAAAGGGATAGAGCATGGATACAGTTCCAGAAAAACAAAACCCAACCAACTAAACAAAGCTACCTAGAGCTCCGTAATAAAGCCAAAAAACTCATTAAACTTGACAAAATTAACTTATACCAAAACCTCAAGGAAAAACATGCACACAACCCACAAAAATTCTGGGCTGCAATACACTCTATACTTAAACCAGAGAAATCTGCCAACCATATGCCAGCAACAGTTAATAACCAGGATAACATTTCCACCCAGTTTAATAAATACTTCACTGAAACAGTTCAAGCACTTGCAGAAACCCACAATAATAGTAACAACCCTACACTAGAATCCCTACAAAACAGAACAAATACACAAGCTAGTACCTCCCACTTCAGTTTGCATCTAGTCTCAACCAATTACATCTTAAAACTCATACGCAAACTTAAACCAACCACCCTTGCTGCAGATAATTTACCAGCTGAATTCTAACTGTCTGGTGAAGCCACAGCCTATCCAGTTAGCATTCTTATTAATAGATCTATAACTGAGTGCAAAGTACCTACTATATGGAAAACCTCCCATATTACCCCCCTACACAAAGGAGGTAACTCCTTAGAACTCACTAATTACCGACCAATTGCTATTCTCTCTCCCTTATCTAAAATATAAAAAGAATAATTCACACTCAACTAATGCACTACCTTCTAAAAAACAGTCTCCTATCCAGATATCAGCATGGCTTTAGACCCTTCAACAGCACCACCACAGCACTGACATCCTTCTGCAACACAGTGGACCACCACAGAAATGAGTCAACTAGCTTCTACCATATTTTTAGATCTATCTAAAGCTTTTGATATGGTCAACCACAACAACCTTCATAGTATACTTTCCACCTTAAACCTCAGTCCCTCATCAATCTCATGATTTAAAAGCTACCTATAACAATGGCAGAAAGCAGTAAGTTGGCAGAATCAACTGTTCTCACTCTTACCAGTATCCATGGGTGTCCCTCATGGATCCATCCTTGGTCCATTACTCTTCCCTCTGTTTACCAATCACCTCTCTTCCACCATACCCAATGCCTCAGTAATACAATATGCTGATGACACCATCCTCATATGTGCAGCCCACACACTAGATGACCTACATTCCCTAACCCAAAATTGTTTTGCTAGCCGAGACCTGGTTCACAAACTCCCATCTTATTCTTAACCCAAAGAAAACAAAATTACTTCTGTTCAGCCCATGTAGGTCCCCACCCCCAAGTGACCACTTTAGCATCATGTCCATTAACAAAACCTTGATCACCCCAACCACCCACACTAAGCTGCTAGGTGTCAAGACAGATAACAGCCTTAAGTTCGCCATTCATATTGCACAAGCTATCAAGAAGGTCCACAAAAAAACTAGTGCTACTCTATCAAAACAAAGAATTTCTCATTAAGCACACCAAAGCTACTATAGCTAGGACACATCTGTTGTCTACCCTCCTCTATGCGTCCCCAACACTAACAAACCTTCGCAAAACTGACCTTAACAAACTAGAATCTTGTTACAACAAGACTGCTAAGTTTGCTGCTGAGCCCTCATATCGAACCCACCACTGTGTTTCTCTGAAACAACTAAACTGGCTGGAGCTGCCCCAACTACTTCAACTCAATCAACTAGCATTAGCTCACAAATTATACTACCTCTCTGATAAAACCCCTGGACTCCAGAATATAATACTACCTTATTCCACAGCTAGATCCCTAGGATCTAGTAACCAAAACCGCATACAGGTCATAAGACACAACAGTGATGCTGGGAAATCGCTCTTCAGTTACTCTATTGTCAAAGCCTGGAACTCCCTACAACACACCTGACCTCCACAAGCTCCACTAAACAATTCAGAAAACTCCTCAAAACTCACTTTATGAATAACTAGCTATGCTCCTGTGTCTCCCAGGTTAACCTCTTACTTAAACTTCTCTCCACCCATATTCTCACACCCTCACACTTCAACAGCATCCCACTAGGTATCCTGTCACAGTACTGATATGACTGACTCTCTGATAGGCTGGACTTTTACAGTACCCCAAAAAGGGCATTCACAGTATGTATCCTGACAAAAGTGCTGATATGAGTAATACCTCTGCTAGGTTTGTTTTCTGTAACACCACTATCACTTCATCATTATGTACTCAAATGTAAGAGCTAATATGAGTGTCTCCTCTGCTACATCTGTTCTGTTATAGAGTGCCACGAAAAATACATTTAGCAAAGAATATCACTCTCTCAATGTATTGCATGTTATAGTTCTAAGCAACCTATTCAAACAAGCTACATTTACTTCTGCTGTTTACTGTTTTAACTGAATGTGATCTAAGTTTGCTTGCTAATACCTAGTCACTGCTGTATATGTCTATTATATTTTGATTTTGCTTGTTAATATGTAATTTTGTATATATGTAGCCATCTGGAGCTTTTCTCACTGGGCCTCTGCTGAAAATGGACCTGTGTCCAGTAGGATGTTCCTAGCTAACAAATGTAAAATAAATAAATAAAAATAAAATAAGTAAATTCAGATACCATCCTGGCCAAACATACAAAGTGACCCTTCAAAATCCCCTTCTTCTAGTGTGGGGGATGTCAGCACTTATACAATAAAATTGAATTTGGGTCTATATTAGAACATCGAACTTTCAAAATTTCGAGTGTTCTAATATCGAACCCTATTAATCGAAAATTTAAAACATCGAACATACAGAACAGCAAATTTTCTCCTAGAGAAAAAATTTGCTGTTCCAAAACACATACACACAACACAAGCACACTAAACAAACAGCAATCTACACACATACATCTAAACTCTTACACCTAACCCTACACTAAACTATACATACACCACTAACTATCCACTTACCTTAACCCAAACCCTAACCCTAAGGTCCATCACTATCACCTAGTCACCTCACTTGCGCCCTAATCCTAACTCACCTACCCCTCCCTAACTCTGACGTCCACACAATCGCACACTTAGCTGACCCGCACCCTAACCCTAACTCGCCTAATACGCCATAACCCTCATGTCCACACAATCGCACACTTACTTGAACCTGACCCGTAACTTTCCACCACAGCACTGAAAATACCGAAGCAACAGAAACGGACAACCAAATTCTTTCCCTAAGAAAAAAAGTTGGTTTTCTGTTTCTTCGATATTTTCAGCGTTCGCTGAAAACGGGTCGATATTAGAACACTCAAAATTTTTTCGGTGTTCTAATATAGACCCTTGAATTTGAGTAGGTTATCCTTGGCAATGAACATACGTCTCAATCATACAGTATTTGCAGAAAATAGCATTTATTATTTAAAATAGCAATGTGCCATGAATTTCTAAGTGGACCATTTAAAATATGATTTTCAGAGTTTAGTTTGACTCCCTCACTAGATGTTGGCAGCATGACAGCATTACTGGAGGTCATGACTATATGCATGGGGGAACAAGTCTGCAGCTTGCATTACTGCTTGCCTGGAACACATAATTTAGTAAGAGCATTGGAGCACTGTAATCAAAGACAGAGTACAGATGATGAGTACCGCTCTGTGCAGCTGAGCTGGGACAGGATTTTTCTTATTAAATAAATTTAAACAAAGCGAATAGCTACTAGTGTCTGATATAAGGACAACCCACCTGTGACTTCCCAATAGTGTTTTTTTGCCTAGGCTAGAATGAATCTTGACATTGGTTCCACTCAGAGTTTGAGCTTCACATATCATAGGTGAAGCAAATAGAATAGTAGCAGTCACCTAGGTCATCTTTCTGTTTTATTTAACATTTTTCAAAGGTGCAACCTTGTTGTACAACATCATTGGCATAATATGTACACTGCTCACAGCCTCATCTTGAAAATGAGTCTACTAACAACTTTGGAATTAATCGGTGTGGTGCTCTTAATGGGACCTATCAGCTGTATAAACCAAAACAGCTAATACCACTGATATCCAACAAGCCTACCCCCCCCCCCCTCCCATTGTGTTTTTGGATCAGAGTAAGAAGTAGTCAGTGCAGGAAACAAAAGAAGAATACCATTCAGTAATAAATATAGCAACAAGGCATGAATGAGCAACACACACCTTTCTGTAACAACTTTGAAAATTAAAGTTGCCAAACAGCAAAGTTAACTGCAACACTAGACAATTCATTTATTCACTGAAATATATTTATTAATAACTGAAGGTCTACCCTGCAACGTAACTGTAACTCTTTGACTTCTTAAAGTGTGCAATTTATTGCCTGCTACCACCATTAAGAAGAATTTCTGCTGTCAAAAACTATCTCAGAAACTCCAGTGCTTTTTATACAGGCAATATTGTAGCTACATACCTCTCAACTGTGCAGTTTTTCATAGAATGTCCAGAATTTTGCCTCATATTTTTGGTGTGTTCCTCCTAAAATCTGTACTTTTCTGGCAAATAGCTGAGGATTGAAGTAATTAAATAATGACAAATATTTGAATTTAAGACTCCACATCCTTCAGAAAATTCATGCTAATGCAAAACCTATTATTCTATCAACTTTCTAAGTTTGTAAGAGCAATATTTAAAATCTGTCCCTATTTCAACCCCAATCATTTTAGGCTTTGTCCAGATGTTTTGCTCTGAGGTTGAGAGGTATGTGTAGTTCTATTGTTAAGATCTCTGCCTCAAAGCTATAGGTCCCAGGGTTCAATTTGCCTTTATAGTTAGTGAGCACAATCTCCCTATTTCTGCATGGGTTTTCTGTGGTACACCAGCTTCATCCCTAAAACATGCTGACTGATTGGCTGCTCTAAATTGTCCGTATATTGCATTTAACCTTGCCATTGTGGTCTGGGTCAAGGCTGAGAAACATTTGAGACCAAATTCATTTACCCAGGTTTTAAATTAATAAAATAAAAATACAAATAAAATGAATTGCCTTGGTCTTGTTAATCAGCTATTTAAGAATCAGCTGGATTTCTGTTTTGCTGGTTATAAAAATGCACCTGATGTTGCTATATCAGTACTGCTAATTTGGAATGCTCTAGAGAGAGCAGATTAATTACTGTCGTTCTGCTGATTAACTTATTTAGGTAATTAGTAACTAAAAGTCTACTTAATTGATATAGCTTCTGTCACATGGGTACCTCCTGTGGAGTAGTGCATGTCTAAAAGTATTATTGTTATGAACAAATGAAAAGTTTCTTAGGTAGCAGAGTTTTTGCAAACAGGTACATTACTTTTTTGCATTTCTCTGCTCTTAGAAACTGGCAGGGTTTATGAGAGAAGATTCCAATAAGGCTTCTGGCATTGCTGCAGATTATGGAACCATCACAGATATTCAGTTGTTGCTTGCTGAAATTAAATTTGTACACATCCAAGTCTTGGGTGACAGTAGTGATGGAGCTCAGAACTGGGAGTGGGTCACTTGGCAGTCGGTGGACATGTACATTTATTGAGCCACATTTTATAGGTAGAGGTTGTTACAAAGGGAAGTCCCCTATCACAAGTTGCAGTAACTTGGTTCATTAAGTACTGCCGTGAATAGGACTGCAATATGTGTGTTTTGGTGGGTCTTTCTCCTCTTAGAAATATAGTGTTATTCTTTCTTTTAATGGCATTTCTGGATGTTTTCATTCAAAATTACATTCTACCAAAAAATACCTTCAATATAATTGACCTTATTTTCTCAGCTGTATAATGATTTCCTTAGTATTACAGAGTTGGGGCATGTGCCAGATGAGAAAATCATGTTTTATAGTTTTGCTCTGAGGGTTTGTTGACCAGTTTCTCATTTTCCCTTCAGCTAATATCACATAATATGAACTCATAATTTTCTTGTAGTGTTCTGGTGTGTGTGTGTGTGTGTGTGTGTGTGTGTGTGTGTGTGTGTGTGTGTGTGTGTGTGTGTGTGTGTGTGTGTGTGTGTGCATATCACATGCATGCGATTCCCTGGCTGTCATCAAGGTACCCTTTTATACAATGAATCACTTTCATTTAGTGAATAGGTTATCACTTGGTTAGAAAGATTACATTTCCAATGGTACACTATGCCATACATTCTTCTGTATGAATCATCTTTTATTATCTTTGTCTTAGGAGACCATGGGATGGAGGTTGTATTTCTTCTAACACAGAAAGTTTCCATGAAGAACATGGACACTTTTAAACTTGAGAGCATTTTGTATGAAGGTAGTGGAGAAGAAATTATAAAATCAGTTGTGGAGTTTAATTTTCAGTGACTGAAATGATGGTCTAGTTCATGCTTTGAATGCCTTAAGTTTGAGGTTGTTCCCTCAGTGGCTACGTATACAGAGTGATATTGAGGTTTAATGGAAAAAAGTCAAAGTGTATAATTAAAGGAAGACATGTTGAGAATGCTTCAGCTTCTGGATTGCCATTAGTAGCAGTACCAAAAAAGAACTTTAAATCTGATGTGAGTAGAAATGTTTCTGATAATTATGGAACTGTAGATGAGTTTTTACAAATCATCAGTTTTTATTAAGAAGTCAAGCCAATCCGTTCATGGAAGATGGGCAAGCCCCTGAAATGGACCAATCGGAAGTGAAAAATGATTTAAGTATTGTGTTTAATGTATTAGAAAGACACATGGTTAAGATCAAGAAGTTACAATGGGATTTTATGTTAAAAGAGAACCAAAAGGATTAAGAGTGTTGTGCATGCCAGCAGGTGATAAGCTTTCTAATGAATTAGTGGAAGCATGGAGAGCGATACATTTGACTACTGGGTTTGTTTGTTGTTAGAGGAGCATAAATGGAAGCTAAAAGTTTTGAATGATTCCATGATAGTAGCATATAATGTACTGAAGGAATTAACCTGTTCAGAGAATTTGGTGGTGAAAATGGATTAAATTGGGAAGAAGGTTTTAGCTGAAAATAATTTGCAAATGAAGAGGACATCTAAAAAATTTCAAAGGAACTAATAAGATTATGAGGAAAGTGTGCACTTTGTTTTGCCTTCCACAGATATGTCAGTGACTGCGAATTTTGGGAATGGTGATAGTAGCAATGAGAATGATAGTATTAGAAAAAAGAGCGGCAAAAAGGAAGAGGAGAAGCGTGGAAAGTGCAAAAGTAACTCCAGTAATGAGTACAGTGCAACAGATGTACCTGAAAGGCAATTATCAACATTTGAATGCTTTGAAGAAAAATGTTGGCAACCCAAACAGGGTTTTCAGAAAGGCAAGATTTACCAAGATGGAGGTACAGGGAAAAGAACTTGAGCACAGGTGGCAGAGTAGAAACTGAGACAAAGGTTTTGGAAAAAAAAAATCATTTTCAAAGAATTATTGGGGGAAAAACAATTATGTGAACAACAAGTCTCGGGAAAGATGAAAAGTACTGGATTTATTAAAGGCACTATGAATAATTGTTTTAAGATAATCAATTTATCTAGTATACATTTAACTCAGGATCATATAATGGTACTGAGAAAAGGGCTCACTTTTGTTCCATCTGCAAGAGTGCATTTAATTTCATCCATTAACTCTCTGAGAGATTATGTTCGAAAGTTAAATTTGAGATGTAATTTTTATGGAACTAATAGTAATGAAAATGTTTCTGTTTTTCGAAAGCCAAGTTTGTATAATCCACCCCCGAGGCCAGAGTTAAGAGGCCTTTTTGGTAACATGTGAGAATAAAATAAGGGAGTTGCTAAGTAGTAAAAACCAAGTAGTAAAAATAAGTATGTGTATCACAATTTAAAGAAAGAAGGGCAATGTATGTATTGAAAAATAATGTTTATATTACAAAAGCTGATAAAGGCAATGCTGTGGTGGTCATGAATTACGGTTTTTAATGTAAGAATTTACGTAGTTTGTTAAATTATAAAAAAAAATTATGTTATAGGGAATTGGTCTGAAGTCAGGAAGTTATTTAATATAAATGATGCTATTATAGAAGAATGGAGGATGGAAGGCTTCTTCTAAAATATTCGTCAATATCATTACAATTACGAATGATATGGCTGGATATTTTAGAATTTTAGAAGGCTTCTTTTCACTTTAGTTGGTTTTTTGAAAGAAATAGCAGTAGATGAGACTATGCCGTTAGTTATAGCAGATGTGACATTATTTTATAGTGTTATTCCTAATATCAATGACTTACTAATGGTGAACAGGGAGATGCATACATGGAAATATTTTGCTAAACAAGATTTAACTGTATATAACAATGCCAACAGACTGAATGTAAAGATTTTTAAGAAGTCAGTACAAAGGAACATTTATTTGCATTATACTAGAATGCATAAAAAGAGACTCAAGGACAACATACTGAAGGGACAGTTTGATAGAGTCAATAGGTTAACTGATGAGTCTTGTTATTTTATAGTGGAGTGTGAGGCTCTAAAAGATAAGTTTAGTATTAGTGGGTATCCTATGAAGTTAAGTGAATATGCCATGAAACATGTTATGAAAGAAAGGGAGGTAATCTGAACAGGGACCATTCCTTAGCTTGTTTGCTTGAAAATTCAGTAGATGAAGAAAGGCATTAGGGGGATAATAAAAAACAATTGGAAATTTGTGATGAATTTCGAACAGATGAAGAAATTAATAGGTGGCGATCCTGTTTTTGTTTCCAAAAGGGGCAGGAATTTAAAAGAGTATTTTAGAGACATATTAAAGAGAAATGTGATAAAAAAGGATGTTTAAGTACAATAATCGTAATTATTGTAAATATAGTTTGGAAGGTGAAAAGTGACAATTGTCTTTAGGAATTATGTAGTTAGATTTTATTATATGTTTAATTGTAAATCTAAATATGTGGTTTATGTTGCTCTTTGTGAGTTATGTCCTGCTTTTTATATTGGCAGAATGGTTAGGGAGTTGCATTTTAGGATTTACAAACATTTAAGAGAAGCAGAGAAGAATGAACTGACATATGATTCAGCAAAATATGTTTGTCAGTGTCATATTGATGAAAGGGAAGGACTCAGTTTTAAATTTGATATTTTGGATTATGTGTATAATTTTCCAATAAGATGGGATGCAGAAGAAAAATTAGATTGGAGAGAATACTGTTGGCAGATCAAGTTAAATGCATGTGCAAGCCCAGGAATTAATGACAGAGAACATTTTAAAGTTGTTTTAAAAAGAAAGGATTACTGCATTAGTTTTTGTGGTCATATGATCAGTGGTAAAGAAATATAAGATGGGATTGATTGTAAAAAAACTTGGTCTGATAAGTTCATTATGAATGAAAGCACTTACCAGTTGTTGTTTTATTTACCAGTTGTCATTTTATTTATATTTGGTACTATTAAAGTGGTTTGAAGTTTTTTTTTATTTTTTTGTCGTTTTTTTCAGTTAGCTTCAGAATGAAATTGATTTTGGTGCCATTGCCCTTAGGATGACTCAGTCAATGGTATTATAAAAGCAGTGACAAATGCCTTAGTAGAATTGGTAGGAATGAGAATGTCTCCCTCAGCATTCAGCAGTAGTAAAACATTGTTTCCTTTGGAGGACTGCATGCTGTTGTTGTTGCCTACATAACAGTAGGTAGCGTAGGAAGAAGGTGTACTAAGAGGATTACCAAAAGGCACAACAGATCAGTATATATGTAGAAATACAGAAAGGTGCTGAATATACATGACAAAGGAGAAAGAGTATAGTTAGATTGTGACAGTGGATACATCAATTTGTTGACATGATACAGAGATAGAGAACTGAAGAGGAAAGGGGCCAGAGGGATCATAGATGGAAGTGACAGGAACCACACTATTCTGTATGAAAGTTGTCTGTTAAATAGGAAACCCACATTTTGGGGTGGATATTCCTATTTTTCAATAGCTTTTTTCCAAGATTTTAATGCCTACATGTTTCTAAATATGTAATGAGCTGGGACATGACAAAAGAGTTTGTCAGTTACAGAATTCTGTCCCACTAACTTAGAAATGCTCTTCAGACAACAATAAGAATAAGATAATTTTACATATGTATATGTGTGTGTGTGTGTGTGTGTGTGTGTGTGTGTGTGTGTGTGTGTATATATATGTATGTGTATATATATATATATATATATATATATATATATATATATATATATATATATATATATATATATATATATATATATATGGATTCACTATACAATCTCAAAATAATGTCGAATTTCAGTATTTTGAGACTGAATAGTCGAAAACCCACATACACGAAATCCCACAATCACGAATACCACAACCGCGACCATTCACACACACACACACACACACACACACACACACACACACACACACACACACACACACACACATACACCAACCAATACATAATCACACACACATACACCTACTTAATTAAACAAACATAACAACACACAGAAACACACCTGACCTGCAACCCCCCACCCCCAACCCCCCCACTTATATATTCTAACTCCGAGGTCGCACTAAACACACAAACACACAAAAAAACACCACCGCACACACTCACACACCATAAATCCCTACCCAATATCCTCAAACACACAACACTTAACTGAAACCCCAGATAAATCCACAAACCGCACCACACATAATGAACGTGACACCATGATAGCGGCAGATTCGACATTTGCGGATTCGACACGTCCACATTCGGCATAATGTAGTTTTGAGTAACTGCACTTTCCACTATTCGGTCTTAACGTACTGAATTTTGAGATTTCAGTACATTGAGATTGTCTAGTATATATATATATATATATATATATATATATATATATATATATATATACACATATATTAATATAATACATTCATTTTTCGGTTAGCTGGTAGAGAACATGGAGGATTATGTTTGGAAATGTTCAATATATGATTAATTTCTTTTTTCATATTCCCTGATGATTCTTTCTGTCTTTTTATATATATATATATATATATATATATATATATATATATATATATATATATATATATATATATATATATATATCTTCTGTCTGTATACATCTCTTTCTCTCCACACTGTATTAGAAACCAGACCTGACAACACAAGTTTCAGGCCAGATGAATTCACTCAGCTTAGTACACAGACTGATTTATTAAAATAAAAAAATAACTTCTGCGGTAAAATTTAACAGCAAAACTTCAAACGCAAATAAACAATGACAAAGTTTAACTTTTAATATTCTTTTTAACCTTCTTACATTAAATGCTTCTAAGAGAATCCCCTATTCAAACCTCTTGGAAACATTGTATCATATTTTAAAATAAATATGGCTTTCTTCCTTCTTAAGTGTTCCTTAATCTTTTGATCAGTACTAAACCTAATATTCACTTGTTCCTAAACAGGTGCCTGTAACCTCTGTGGGTCTCCATTATGGTGTTCCTTAAAGTGCATAGCTACAGGACTCTGAAATCTTTGCTTCTTGATGTCCCTTATATGCTCTTTTAATCTTACAGCAAAGCTTCTCT